>NC_138772.1:336805131-336872631 GCF_965119305.1 Pelophylax lessonae | reverse complement strand
AGGTCAATTTATTGATAATTACTTGCAACCACTGGTGATGGGCACCCCCTCTTTCTTGAAGGATACCATGCATGTTGTTAATGTTTTGAAGGACACTCACTAGAAACAAAGCTATCTATTGGTGATGGCTGATGTGGCTTCCTTATATATGGCAATTTCACGTAATTTAGTTTTGAAGCAGCCTTTGGCTGCTTCTTTTATATAGGAGGGTGGTTGGGTGTCTCCCTGAAGATAAACCAAAAAGGATAGAGCCACGCACACTCCCACCAATGTGCGACTGGCCAGCAGCCATCTTTGTTTCTGGAAGAGAGTACCTTGGAGTTTTTCAGACATGCTATTCAATCTGGATACTTTGTAAGTGCATTTACCCATACTCCTTTTTATTTTATTTTTTTTACACACACAAAAAACAAACAAAGCTTATCTGGGACAGACCTCTGCAGCCCGCAAACTACTCTAAACAATTTGAAAAGAAAGGAAACTCATTCTGCCCCCCCCCCCCCCGATGAAAAGGTACACAATGAAAGCCTTTTAAATCCTTTTAAAGCCTTTTAAATCGGGGTGACACTTGCCGAGGAATGCCAGGGTGCATGGAGGAAGTGTGAACCATTGGGATTTTTATCCCAAGCTGTATTTGACCACTCTATATTTTGAGGGTCAAATTCATTCGAAAATTGGGAGGTATGGCTTAGTATCTATGTGCATCCACAGAGACAAAGGGATTAACTTGAAGACTAACATAGAATTTTTCTTCCAACTATCCAAAAGCTACATGGAAGTGTACACCTGGAAGTGTACCTGAGAGTGATTTACGATTGATCCGAAGTGTCATTTTGGATGAGCGGTCATACTTTTTTCCTATGTTAGTGTATGTTTTGCGTTTTTAAAAATAAAGTGATGTGGTTTTACACTATGTGGAGCATATTGTCCTCTTTTTGTTTCCACATGTGTTAATTTATGTGAGGCAATACTGGTGAAGGAAGCATAAAGGGATATCTCCCCTGAATATTCCTACCGGAATGCATGAAAGCACAGAGCCTAATGAAAAGTAGATTTACCCTGTATTTATATAGAAGCAATCTTTTGACGTCTCTTAATTTAGAGAGTCAACTGTTTCTGCTAAGCTTTCAGGTGTGCCTCTTTGGTGGCAGTGATCCTGTCTGGTGGGGGATTCACAGCATCTTCCCTTTTTTGGGTGTGTAATGTAGTCCACAATCTCGCTGGTGAGAGCTGGGGAATTGAGGAGCTAATAAGGAGGTTGTTGCTTGGCCATATAACATATTTGGATATTCTGTGAAGATTATTTCTATGAATAATTTATTGAATATAATTTATTATATCCCATTGAAATAAGTGCTTTCTGACCACTCTTATATGGGGGTCATAATTGTTCTGCTAAGCCTTGCATAAGTGCATGTGCTTCCATTGTTGGAGACTCACAGAAATTAGAGTTAGGTCCACAGAAAATGGGGCTTGCCAGGGCTCTGTGGCTTATGCATGTATTTGTGTGCAACTAAACCCCTGTTTTTAACGCATACTATTGGACAGGTCAATTTGGTTGGTCGCAGGCTAGTCGGTAAGTTGAGCTTGGAAATTTCTTTGTTTTTTTTTTCATATGCGTTGCCTTTCCAATGCTCCTTGCTGCAGTGACCAGTACAGGTGAGGGCAGTACCCACTTTTCTGTACTATGAATTATATTGACCAGGCAACGCACTGACACCTTTGCTGCCATAGTGCTATGGGGTGGGTGTTCAGTGTGCCCCTGCGCCTTTAAGAAGGTGTGGGCTCACTTCAGGTTTATGTGCCCTACACCTGTCCATTTAAATGCATGTACAGTAAAACCTTGGATTGCGAGCATAATTCGTTCTGGAAACATGCTTGTAATCCAAAGCACTCTTATATCAAAGCAAATTTCCCCATAAGAAATAATGGAAACTCAGATGATTCGTTCCACAAGTCCTTCAGTTTATAGTCTATATACAAAGATTATAGCAATGTGATAGGATGTGTAACCATAAAATGTCCATCCACAATATGCAGCCTTCCCAAGGGGATTAGAACAAAATCTAGCAGAGCTACAGAATATAAGAGAGATGAGAGGCGCCTCTAAGTGTAGCAATATGGTTACATTTAATGAAGGTTCAACATTTAGCAACTCACATGGTTGATGATTAAAATAGGCACACCTAAGTATGCAGGCATCCGGGGTAAAGCTGTCCACATAGACCATCTTCTGAACCACCGGCTCTCACCACTGTCAGTCTGCAATCGTGACCGGGAAGAATAGCCTGCAGTAGAGTGATCTGAAAGTGAGGCTTTTAATCACTCGTGGAGTGCAGCGGGGAAGGGATGATGAAGATGGCTGTGCAGAGGATGGTCTATGTGGACAGCTTTACCCCAGATGCCTGCATACTTAGATGTGCCTGTTTTAATCATCAACCATGTGAGTTGCTAAATATTGAACCTTCAATAAATGTAACCATATTGCTACACTTTAGAGGCTCCTCTCTTCTTTTTTATACATGACGCTACTTGTATATCAAGACATCGCTTGTATATCAAGTCAAAATTTATTTTAAAAATTTGCTTGTCTTGCAAAACGCTCTCAAAACAAGTTACTCTCAAACCAAGGTTTTACTGTATTTAGATTGGTGGAGACTCACAGAAATTAGAATTAGGTCTACAGAAAATGGGGGGCTCTGTGGCTTATGCATGTATTTGCAAATATACATGCATATATGAATACTGTTGGACAGGTCAATTTGGTTGGTCGCAGGCTGGTCGGTAAGTTAAGCTTGGAAATGTCTTTGTTTTATTTCATATGCGTTGCCTTTCCAATGCTCCTTGCTGCAGTGACCAATTACAGGTGAGGGCAGTACCCACTTTTTTATACTGTGAGAGTGAGAGGTGTCATCCTGGCTATCTATAGAGTTCCAAACTTACATCAAGGCATTTGGGACTATTTTTCTACTGTTGAACTTTGAACACAATTCTGAAAATACTCTATGGACTTTTTTTTACATTTGATTTCAGTTTTTTGTACTAACTTTATATTATTTATTTACAATTAAGCACTGGTATGAATATGCTGACATGCAGCATTATTCTTTATGTGGCTTTTCATATACATTTTTTAATATGAGGACTGCACTAGTTGTGTATTTATATTAGTGTTACCCTTTGCTAGGGCCGCTGATTTAAAGTCCCAGGTTCTATTCCCGTTAGTGCAGCAGTCGGGCAAACGGAAACTTCATATTCTGATTCCAGAAATCATAGTTCAGAAATGTTGCCTTTTATAATGTTGATTGCAGTAATAACTTGGATAGGGTTTAGGGAGCTGTGGGATACTCCACATTGCTAACAGGAACAGCCAGGCAAGCAGCCCTCCTTGTGAGGGAGCTTCTCCTCCTGGACAAGAACCCAAGCCTCAGGAAACACTGCTACAGGGAATGGCTGGGGCTGCATAAATATTTAGGCTACCTATCTGACTCTTCCACCCACTATATTCATGAAAGCTCCAGTAAACTGGGGGTGCAGTCAGAGTTTCAGCCTGCAGAAACCAGAGCAGCCCAGAGAAATCAATTCTGCTCTGCTGATGACATGAGATCTAAAAACTAAGCCACATTTGGAGGGGGCGGGGAGCGATTATCTAGTTTTGACAGGTACCCGCTCCCTATTCCGGTCAGATGCGCCGCGGTGATCTGAGCCGGAAGTTCAGCGCCTCTCCTTCTGGTTAGTCTTCTGGGACACATTACACAGGTCCCAGAAGACTACAGGACCATTCGCAAGGTGCACACAGGCCACAAGGCTTCAATGCCTTTTTGTTATACTTGAGATGCCGGCACTGCACCCAAAGCCGATTAAAGAATTGGATTTTGTGAGGACATCTCTGGATCCCTGGACAGGTAAGTGTCCTTATAGTAAAAGTCAGCAGGTACAGTGATTGTGGCTGCTCGGTTTTATTTTTTTGGGGGGAGCCTGGAGCTCCTCTTTAACAAAAGAAAACCTAGCAGCCTAGCAGGAGGGTGCTACAAGAATAACTAATACAGGATTTAAAGGAACTACTACCATTTAGAACAAGGGAACAAGGGAAGCCTAAAAAGTAAAATGAAGCTTTGGTTTTACACTTGCCCCAGTATGACCTTTTCCCTTAGGAAATTATCAAAGTATTTAAAAATGTTTATTTGAAGCCCACATTAGCCAGGATTTTAGAACAATATGTGCTCATGGAAAATCTTTTTTCTACACACTTGTTCCATTTATGCTCACTATTTGAGTACTGAGCAGCATTAGATACGGCTGTTGTACATTGTTGCAAACATTTTGCTATGAACTATGTTTAATTAACTTTTATTGTTCTGTGATAAGTGGCAAAGTGACCATGCAATTTCTGTTGGAAAGTCAAAGTTATGTGTTGGTATGGAGAAAACTCCAACATGGAGACAGGCCAAAAGTGGAGTCCTGTGGAATTGCAGAGGTGTTTTGTTTCTCTTTGGATAAATGGTTCTGCTGTAAATAAATTCAGAAGCTAACATTATAAGAAGAGAGAAATAAAGCAACATTTGACACATTGCTTTATCAGTAGTATTGGAAAGGAAATAAGTGATTTTAGAAAGGGGATGATGCTGGCAGGGGTGCAGGTAAACATATAAGAATAACTGCAGTAAAATTACAGTTATGCTAGCTAAGAAATCATGGTGTGTTAAACTAATGAAGGTGGATATGAAAACAAATATCACACTTTTAAACCTGGGATGATGCTGGTAGGGGTGCAGGTACACCTATAAAGAATAATTGCAGTAAAATTACAGTTATCTTATGACAAGGTTGAGTGGAATGATTTTTTTTTTTATATGGTCTTTTAAGTTGGAAAAAATTTACTTAACAGTTAGGATTGCTTATTGGTGCAGTACATGGATCATTTATAAAATGTACTTCCAGTAATTTATCATAAGGTATCCTGATAATTTGGTGTTTGTTTTTAAAGTTCTCATTAACAGACTGAAGCATAAACTATTAAATAATACCTAATGGATATGAAAGCCTTATCTATAGGAGTCCAGAAGTAAATTTCTATTTTGTTTCCTGTTGTTGCAGGAAGAGAAAATGGCGCAACTCTTGTTTCTCATTTAGTGTTCCCCACTCCCTTAGGAACCTTAACAATGCTCTAAATATTTGCTGAAATAATAATAGTTATTGTGTAAAATTTCCAGTAGCTGCTGAATAAGAATTTCAAGCTTAATTGTTTGTAGATGACTATAATAAATTTTATTTCGCTGAGGGTCAGATTAACTTCTTTACTTTCAAGCTTCCTCCATATATGTCCTTCTATTGTTTTTCCACCATATTTGGAAAAATTAATATACTATGCCAAAATTTTGCCACAAATACTTCACACAAAAGCAGTACTGTTTTATAAACAGACGACAGGTCAGGTCTCTGGTATGTTCAGCAATATATCTCATTTCAGCTGGAAACATATTTTAAAAGATAAGTACACTTAAAGCTCTGCTCAAGCTTTTTAGGAGTCTGTGTCCTTCCTTACGCTATTCAACAGTTAGGAGTTAGGAGCTTTCAGGAGCTTATGCTAACTTATAACTTCCTTCTCAGATTTTACAAAGTCTTTGTGAAGTTTCCTTAAAGGCCCATTCTAATTTTAACACATTTTTTTAAATATTATTTTTATAATTGAGCTTCAACACAATTGTTTTTTAATTCTGAGACCATTGCTAACAGACCAAAGACTGGTGGGTAAGATGGTCAGTGCCAGACCTGGTGCAAATCACATAGTGATAAGTATAATATATAATAATAATAATAATAATAATAATAATAATAATAATAATAATAATAATAATAATAATAATAATAATATTAAGTACATAGTATAGTAGATGGAGTTTTCCTTCAAAAAACAATTATTACTTATATATCAATACAGGCATTTACACTGCAACCAAAATATATCTAATTTTAGAGTGGGGACACAGTATGATTGTGCAGTAAATCCTTTTTTTTTTTCCATAGCTGCCTGTCAGTAAACCCCATGCCGGGAGCCTGATTTGAGGGCATTCCTATTGTGTAGCTCCAGCAGAGTTTTGCTAATGTGATTGGGCATCTGTAATGATTGTTTTTACACAGGAAGCAGGGTTGCCAACCTCCAGCAACTTTTTTTACTGGAACATGGAAAAATGACTGACAGAGCACATTTTTTTACTGACAACCTGAAAAAAATGACAAAACTCCTATTAGAAACAATCAAAAACAATCTTTATTTGAACAGTATAAACACAATCTGTGAACACTCGGTTCCAACTACCTATCTATGCATAGAGGCGGCAGGTGAAGCACAGTTGAGATCCCTTTGCAGCCTAGAGGAGCAGGATCGGCAAATGCCGATCCACTGCCAGGTCCACCCTGCTTCTGTTTAAAAATAATCCCGACTCGCTCCAAACTCTGATAGAAAAGGTAAAGGCGCCCTGTTGCTATAAATTACACTGAGGAAGGTGACCTGCTGCCCTTTTTATAGGTGAATACACAAATAAACAAAATTAAAAATTAATAAAGTGGGCGCTGGTGCTCATGTATATGAATAATAATCTTGTGTCAAGCAATAATAGATTACCAACAATTTAAAATAAACCATAATTCAAATAATTGTGAATAGTTCTCAGATAGGACCAGTGTATTAAATCTACTCTAAAGTATGCCCAATTTGTAAAAGATGTTGTGCTAAAGTGATCTTTAAATCAAAGGTGTTATTACATACACGTGATTAATGCAACACATATAAGTGCAACAATTTGTGTATTGGTATACAAAATAATTAGTGCAAGTGTTCTGTAAACACAATAATATATAAGTCCATATAGTAAATTTAAAGGAGAATGCTCAATCCTGCTGTTCCACCTCGTGATCTTGTGAGCTAAAATAGTAATATATATATGCTCACCAGATATGAGCGGGTCACACAGACCCCACACACTTTAATCAATATTCCTGATCAAATGAGTATTCACACTCCTTCGCCTCACTCCTTTATATGGGATCCCCTGGGTCACTCTCTTATTCACACATAGGGTGGAAAATCAAGGAGTCACTCCTTCTCCTCTCTCCTCCATAATAGATTCCCTATCTGCTCTGCTGATTACAGGAGAGCCAAAAACTAAGCCACATTTGACACTTTTTTTAGGGGGGGGGAGCAGTAACTGGTTTTGACAGGTACCTGCTCCCTATTCCTGTCAGATGCGCTGCGGCGACCTGAGCAGGAAGTTCAGGCCTCCTTCCTTTCCGATAGTCTTCTGGAACCAAGTTTGTGGCTACAGGACCATTAACATGGTGCACACATGCCACAATGTCTGTTTCTCATACATGAAATGATGGCGCTGCACCTAAAGCCGATTGAGGAATTGGCTTGTGTGCAGGGCCAGACTGGCCTACCGGGATACCGGGAAATTTCCTGGTGGGCTGCTGGCCCTGGGGCCGGTTTAAGATGGGGCAGCTACCGCCACTTTAAGATGGGGCAACTGCCGCTTTAAGATGGGGCCGCCCACTACCGCCCCTTTAAGATGGGGCCGCCGCTACCACTGCTTTAAGATGGGGGCCGCTTGATACTGGCCGCTGCAGCCCCAGCCCCCTCTGTTCTCTGGCTCCAGTGATGGATCTTCTCCTACACCAGCCGCTGTGAGCGGCATCACGTCACATCCGGCGGGCGGCGCCTGCGCAGCAGCGGATCATCATTTCCTGCATCTCTGCATGATGGTGCCGATCCCTCCCCCAGCAGCATCATCGCAGGGGTGGGGGCCGGGGGGATCAGGATTTTATTAGGGGGAGCGGGTTAGTATTTTATTAGGAGGAGGGGGCTGGGGGGAACAGCATTGTATTAGGGGGAGGGGAACAGCAATGTATTGTATTAGGTGGAGGGGGTCGGGGGGTCAGCATTTTATTAGGGGGAGGGGGGTTAGCATTGCATTAGGAAGAGGGGGCTGGGGGGAACAGCATTGTATTAGGGGGAGGGAGAGGAACAGCATTGTATTAGGAGGAGGGGGCTGGGGGGAACAGCATTGTATTAGGGGGAGGGGGGAATCAGCATCGTATTAGGGGGAGGGGGCAGGGGGGTCAGCATTGTATTAGGAGGAGGGGGCTGGGGGGGAACAGCATTGTATTAGAAGGAGGGGGCTGGGGGGAACAGCATTGTATTAGGGGGAGGGGGATCGGCATTGTATTAGGGGTAGGGGGCCAGGGGGGTCATCAGTATATTAGGGGGGTTGGAGGGGGATCAGCAGTGTATTAGGGGAGGGGGGAATCGGCATTGTATTATGAGGAGGTGACCGGGGAGAACAGCATTGTATTGGGGGAGAGGGCTGGGGGGGGCAACATTGTATAAGGGGGAGGGGGATCAGCATTGTATTAGGGCCCCTAATACAATGCTGATCCCCCCCTCCCACTAATATAATGCTGTCTCCTCCCCCCCGGCCCCCTCCCCTTATACAATGCTGATCTTCCAAATGTAGGGGGAGGGGGGAAACAGCATTGTATTAAAGGGAGGGGGCCAGGGGGGAACAGCATTGCATTAGGGGGAGGGAGCAAGGGGGAGTCAGCAGCATATTAGGGGGGTGGGAGGGGGATCAGCAGTGTATTTGGGGAGGGGTGAACAGCATTGTATTAGTGGGAGGGGGCCAGGGGGAGTCAATATTGTATTAAGGGGAGGGGGGAATCAGCATTGTATTAGGGGGAGGGGGCTAGGGGGGTCAGCAGTATATTAGGGGGTAGGAGGGGGATCAGCAGTGTATTAGGGGGAGGGAGGGATCAGCATTGTATTAGGGGGAGGGAGGGATCAGCATTGTATTAGGGGGAGGGGGAATAAGCATTGTATCAGGGGGAGGGGGATCAGCATTGTATTAGGGAGAGGATCAGCATTGTATTAGGGGGGGCAGGGGGGGTCAGCAGTATATTAGGGGGGTTGGAGGGGGATAAGCAGTGTATTAGGGGGAGGAATGAATCAGCATTGTATTAGGGGGAGGGGCCCGGGGAGAACAGCATTGGATAAGGGGGAAAGGGCCAGGGGGGGCAGCATTGTATTAAGGGGTAGATCAGCATTGTATTAGGGGGAGAGGACCGGGGGGTGTATCAGCAGTGTATTAGATAGTGGGGAGGGGGGTCTGCAATATATTAGATAGTGGGGAGGGGGGTCTGCAATGTATTAGATAGTGGGGAGGAGGGTCAGCAGTGTATTAGATAGCGGGTAGGGGGGGGGCAGCAGTGTATTAGATAATGGGGAAGGGAGGCCAGCTGGGCTGTTCCTAGAGCCTGTGGCCTCCCAGCTGGGCTGTCCTTAATTCTGTATGAGTGGTAGGGAGCCAGCAAGTGCTAAATGTCCATTGGTTAGTGGCGCAAATTACTTGCCTTGCTTTGGGTGCTGACAACCCACGCTACGCCATTGGGCTGGTATAATAATGTTATGGGGCTGGTATGAAATTATTTCCAGGGTTGGTTTTTATTCCCAGTCTGGCCCTGCTTGTGTGACAACATCTCTGGATCCCTGGAGAGGTAAGTGTCCTTATATTAAAAGTCAGCAGCTGGCTTTTGTAGTTGGCCACTTTTTTGGGGGTGAGCCTGGAGCTCCAAAAGGAAATTATCAGAGTATTTAAAAATGTTTATTTGAAGCACACATTAGCCAGGATTTTAGAACAGTATGTGCTCATGAAAACTCTTTGTGCTACACACTTGTACCATTTATGCTCACTATTTGCATACTGAGCAGCATTAGATACTGCTATCATACATTGATTGCTACACACTGCTATGAGTACTCTGTTTAATTAACTTTTATTGTTTTGTGATATGTGGCAAAGTGACTATGCAATTTCCGTTGTCAAATTGATGTGTTGGTATGGGGAAAACTCCAACATGGAGAAAGGCCAAGAGTGGAGTGCTGTGGAATTGCAGAGGTGTTTTGGTTCTCTTTGGATAAATGCTTCTGCTGTGAATACATTTAGAAGCTAACATTATAGGCCTTTTGTAGTGTATTTAAAATGACTGCCTTTAACATACCCTTTCACACCTTCTCTCTCATTGGCAGGGTATACCACACTCCATAGGTGCAGAGTTTGTCAAATTACTTTCCATCAAATCATAGGACTAGTATTCCAGGTTATTAGTAACTCTATCTGGCAAACCGGTGTTCAAATAGCTGCCATTGAATCCAATTAGCCTAACACTATCCTCATTGAAGTGTAAGACCTAGTTTACACTTGTAGTTGGGGCATGAAAAAAACAGATGAGTAAGCTGCTGTCACGTACCTGGTCGGTGAGCCTGACGTGCAGAGGAAGACCTCTCGTACAGCTCCGGCTCAAGAGCCACTGATGGTAAAAACGTAACTGCTAGAGCACAGCGAGGTAAGAGTGCCTATATCAGTCTAGTAGTCTGCCCTGGTAGTAGTCGATGAGTCACTGAAGGGAAGCCAGGAACTGTTGACAACAGGCAGATGAGGGAGCGAACAGATGTGACAGCAGGATCCAGGCAGACTGACTCGGAGCTTAGCTGGTGAAAGACTGTGGATGCACAGCTGGAAGCAGGAGCCTGAAGATGATGAGCTGGACTGGAAGAGCTGTAGCAGGCTGGAAGAGCTGGATGTATGGTCAGAAGAGCTGGGTCGGTAGTGGGCGGGCAGATCAGGAATCGACAGCAGATAGGGGAATAGTCAGGTCACAAACAATGTTGGCAACAGATGTAGGATCAACAGAAGCAGCAGGCAGAGGCAGAATCAGGGGTTAAGCCAGAGGTCAGGACAAGTATCAGAAAGGAATAGTCAGGAGCAAGCTGGGTCAAGATCAAAGGTAAAACACAGGATTCAAGAACGCTGTAGACCAAAAAGCAATTATCCAGTGCAGAAGCTCTGTTCAAATTGGTAGTATGGCGCCAGTACTAGTGACAGATGTGCATTTGTTAATGCCCATTTGCATTCGCCTAACAACTGATCTGCACTATGGCGGAGCCTTTCCTGACAGTTGTGCTTTTACTGCTACCATCCCCCCAAGGCCCAAAGGTAGCCATATGGGGTTATACACATGGTTCAAGTTAGAGTCTACAAACACATTGCCAACATTAGAAAGGGTTACCCTAACCACAGTGTTTATAAGCACTTTGTCACAGATAATGATTAATTTATTCCTGATATTATTATATATATTTATATATTTTTTATGTTATATATAACATTTTTTATTTCTTAATTTTTTGTGTACTCATTATAAGGGAAAGTTTGGAGGCGTGTTATGCACCCTCTGTTCTCTGACGAATATAGTTTCAGGCCATGTGTGACATTTCATGTGTCCAACCCCGGGCTTTTTGGCTACAGGATTTGGGGATATTGATTTCCGGTTTCCAGATAGGGATATTTGGAGCACAAGTCTATCTCCACCTTCCAGGTATATAAACTGCGCATGTTGTTGGTTAGCCACGCCCCTGATGACATCTTTCTTATGACTGTACATGTAGGGTGAAGCTTAGCGTATGACGTCATTGCGGCACTGGAACAAAGCAGAATGCGGTCATGTTTTAGGTTGGAGTAGATATTCTATGCGGAGTTTATCTCGAACTTATGTGAGTGGCTTTTTATACTTTAAATAAATCGTGCTGTAAAACATATTATGATATTGATATTTGTTTTATTGAGAGATATACATTGCAGACCTAAGGGTGCTTGTTGGAGAGACATCTCTGGCATGAACACTAGGATCTGGAAGGAACCGTTTATGTCGGGATAGCGGAAGAAGGGGAGCGTTTTTGGAGCAGCCTGGGGATCACATACAGTATGTGTGTGTTTGACCCTCTGTAATAGGATGGTCAACTACATTCAGGTAGGAGGGTGTGTGTGCTGATGGTGGAGGTGGCAGTCTCTAATCATGATCTCTGTTCCTGCTCACCCTATCAAGCTGTGATTTCTCTTAAGGGATGGACTTTATGTGCACTTTAAATTATTTATAAAAGCACTGCATTTTTATGTTTTATATATACAAGTTGCATTTGTGATGCTTTGCATCGTAGTGTGGAAAACACGTTTCGTTCAGAGATTTTATACAAGTGTAAAGGAGCCCTAAGATTAATTAATGCTCAATTACATTACATCACTTTGGATACCCTATACTGTGTTTATATTTCTGCAATGTGAGGAACATGTAATTTACCAGCAAAAAAGTTTTGGGTACAAATTGGTGTGTAGCAGAACATCTTAAATATGTGGCCTACATTGCTAGACATAGTAATTGTCCCTGGAGTACAACAGTGGGACATTATTATTCTAGTACTTTTTTTTCTTTCAGTTAAAGACATTTTTTAAAGTGTCTTTGTTTCTGCACATTGAAAACCTTTTTGAAATGAGTAAAAAGTGATACTTATGTACCGTATTTTCCGGCGTATAAGACGACTGGGCGTATAAGACGACCCCCCCTAATTTTCATCTACCGGTAATACTTATACTTAGGTTACCTTGGAGATATTATACTCGGCGTATAAGACGACCCCCCATTTTTGGGGGATTTTTTTGAGGTTCAAAAGTAGTCTTATACGCCAGAAAATGCAGTAGTCTGAACTCATTTTCCTAAATACATGTTGATATCAGGGGCTTTTTTTCTATAGGCAGCTTCCAGATTCTGATAAGTTCACCTTTCGAGGTACAGGATGGAAAAAATGTGGGGATGAGGTCCTTTTTCCTTCCATATAAAAGCAAGGTGCCCCTCCTTGCAAGGTCCCCTTCAATGTTGACAGACATGCGATCTGTTTTTTTTTTTTTACAGAAAGGGGGGGGGGTGCACACTTTCTGCCCTCCCTTTCCTAGACACACAGGTTGCATACCTGAATATGGGTCTAGCTATAATTTTAAAGAAAAAAGTTTAAATAATGCCCCCATCCCCCCATGCAGCTGTAGAGAGTCATTATGTGTATTTTAAGGATAATCCTGTCCTGTGAGATAATTTAACAATGGACCCCACATAAAATGCACAATATTTTGGAAACAGAGAGATTGTTTGATAGATAGATAGATAGATAGATAGATAGATAGATAGATAGATAGATAGATAGATAGATAGATAGATAGATAGATAGATAGATAGATAGATAGATAGATAGATAGATAGATAGATAGATAGATAGATAGATAGATAGATAGATAGATAGATAGATAGATAGATAGATAGATAGATAGATAGATAGATAGATAGATAGATAGATAGATAGATAGATAGATATGTTGTAGATAGATTAACAGTGCTCTATGAATTTCATCTGTCTGTCCTCCATTCATAAATAGCTTTTTATTCATAGAAGCTGTAGTACATTTTGCATGAATGGAGGAGGAGGTGGAAAGGGTGGGCATAGCCTGCTTTCATGATAAGTGCCTATGACAGGCCCCCCAGTTCTAATAAACCCTACAGCACCAGAATATTACAGCAGGGTATGGGAGGGTTTCAACTAAGACAGCCAGTACCAGCAAAGAAGAAAAACTTTAGAATAAATATAAATACTGTCCCTATTTAAAAAAAATAATGTTAACCTAAACTTAAGCTTTAATATCATTGAGCATTTATGAGAAGTGGTGGAAAACAGGTGGCAATAGTAGCTTTCTAGCTTCCCTCTCCCTCAAAGAATGTTTATTTTCTTGAAGAATGGTTTTGGAAATCCGAAAACATGCAGTTCAGTACTTGTATGACAGCATTCCAGGAAAGACTGTAGCCCTACTCATTAGTTCTGAAAAATAATGTTGTGTTAGGTATTTCTGTTATCCAGTACGTTTCCTTCTATTTCTGTTTTCTGAACAGTGTTAACTGATCCTTAATTCAAAAGGTAAACTGAAAATCCTTTAAAAGAACTTGAAGGTTCTTTATGAATTCCTTGTTATACATTATTATTGTCTTTTGTTCTGGATACTGTAACACAGTTTCAGGGATTTTGTGTGTGTTTTTAACACCACAAACTGAAAACAAACATGAGTTATACAATATAAAGAATGCACATCTTTTAATTTATGGATGCACATGGCAATGGGAGGTGGACCCTCAGGTTTTCAGTCTGGGACAGATGGTAGAATGGGCTGTGGGTTACAGACAGGTTCTCACTAAGTGGTACAGGAGCAACCAGTCACCCAAACACACCAACAATAAAGCTAAGTCCAGAGGGTGTCTTTTTAGGAAATATTGCTCCATAAATTTTAAAAAGAGAGGGGTTTAGGGTCACCAGATACTCTGATTGATCAGCAGCAGCATTAGAGCTAGCTTCTCTCTAGACCCTCAATGTCAGCTTCTCTGGAGGTAGCTTGGGGTTTCAGTATAGCTAAGGCCCCACAGCTGTCAACCACAGGGCAATCATTAGCAACTGGTCCTCTTTCACCTCTATACAACTGTTAGTCCCTAAAAGGATCCTTACTAGCAGTGTCCTAAGAGCTGCCTGCCACCTAGCTCAAGAGCTCAGGTAGATCCTCCAAAAAGAAAATGACAAAGTCCTCTTCCAGACCTGAAATCTAAAGCAGTGTCCCTCAAGAGGTATCCCCTTTTTAGCTGACCTCCTTAGGCCTCTAGCGCAGCAGATCCTGAGCCCTGAATAGTGGTTTCTTGCTCTACTGACCCTTCTGCTAGGGGCAGCAGCCCCAGGAGTAATGGAAACCTCCCTGATAAGGAAAGAACAGTCTGTTCACGGCAAAACCATTAACATTCATGGTCCCTCATTTGTCCATGATCATGTATATTGTTTTCACTCAGTTACCCTACCTTCCAAAAATGTATATCTTTACTATGTGTGCACACCTCAAAGGCTCAAACAACGTTCGTCACCAGGGCTAAGAGTTTGTGATGACAGAAAGTTTGACCTAAATTTTAGCTGTTCGAGGTTCAGCTAAATTTGGCCAGTTCAAATCTTTGGCTACTTTGCACAAAACTAATTCCTTTAGTGGTGGTATTACTACCCACACT
Organism: Pelophylax lessonae; assembly: GCF_965119305.1. Classification (NCBI taxonomy): domain Eukaryota; kingdom Metazoa; phylum Chordata; class Amphibia; order Anura; family Ranidae; genus Pelophylax; species Pelophylax lessonae. Next base: position 336,857,664 of record NC_138772.1, on the reverse strand, counting down.
AAGTAACTAATTTCCACCCACCTGCTGACTTGTTCCAATTAGTAAACAAGCCAGCTAGCATATCGGGTGATGTTGTTAACCATATATGGTCATGCAAATGTCATTTGTGGTGGGAGTGCAACAGGAGAGGATCTTCATCGCAGCCTGTTTGTAGGGATGGACTGAACACCCCCTTGTTCAGTTCGCAGCAGAACTCCCGAACAGGGGAAATGTTCTAACCAGAACAATGAACCCCCTTGAAATCTATGGAAGCCAAACAGGAAAAAACAAAAGTTTTCATTTTGAAGGCTTATATGCAAGTAATTGGCCATAAAAGGGGTATGTAGGTCTGGATACTGTCCTAGGGAACATGTATCAAAAAAAAAAAAAAAAAAGATCTCTTTTTTTAGGAGCAGTGATTTTAATTATACTTAAAGTGCAACAATAAAAATGAAAAATTCCCCTAAATTTAGTGCCTGAGGTGGGTCCCCTTAATGTGCCTGTAAAGTGGCGCATCTGTAGCATGTATAAAACACACGGCAGCAAAAATGACATTTATAAAGAAAAAACAAGTCAAATCTCATTTAAAATGACTGGCAGGTACAATTGCAGGAACACAGGCTATTAACCACTTAAGCCCCGGAAGATTTTACCCCCTTCATGACCAGGGGGTATTTTGCGATTCGGCACTGCGTGACTTTAATGGACAATTGCACGGTCGTGCGACGCTGTACCTAAACAAATTTGACGTTCTTTTTTTCCCACAAACAGAGCTTTCTTTTGGTGGTATTTGATCACCAAAATGACACTGGTAGTGAAGGGGTTAACTTTATTTGAGAGGGAGGGGCTGTGTGTGTCCCTAGGGCGTGATTCTAACTGTGATTGGCTGTGGGTTGAGCTGTAGAAACAGTGATCAACGGTCCTACATAGTAGAACCGTGTGATCACAGTTTCTACACAGGGGAGAATGACAGGCGGCTTGTTTACACTAGCCGCCTGACTTTCTCCCTCTGCAGCGGTGATCGCAGAGTGACCGGCGGACATCGGGTCCGCTGGTCACACGCGCGGGGGGTCCGTGACCACGCGGGAGCGGGAATGCACCTCAGGCGGCGCGCGCTCGCTCCCTAGACCCTCACAGGCTAGCGACGTAGATCTACATCACTTTGCCTATGAGGGGCTGACTGCTGACGTAAATCGTCGTTAGGTAGTCGGCAAGTGGTTAAAAACAGAAATAAAAAATCAGCATTGGGTCCGAGACCAGACCATTATCTGGGCATGCAGCCTGGCAAGTTAGGAAAGAGGGGGATGCCACCTAGTGGCACCATCCCCTTCTGAAGTCACCGACTGGAGCATGCTGGGCATGTGATGTCAGAAGGGGCGGTGCCACTAAGTGTTGCCGCCAGGTGGCCCTGCCCCTTACCTATATAAGAAATGTTAGAGACATTCGGCAGGAGGCCCCCTAGGACGCGAGTGTGGTTTTTTTTTTTTGGGTCAGCAATGCGGCGGGCCGCATGATTGATGATGGATATACATTGAGGGCAGGGGTCAAGTCCTGAGAAAAAAAGTGTGTTAACTCACCCAAGATCCCATCCCCCACCTCAAAAATAAAAAAGTGTGTGTGTATGTGTATATATATATATATATATATATATACACACACACACCTTTTAGTGAGGGCCACTTTAGCGACATGGTAACCAGTCGCAGGCCTGTCTGTCTGTCTGTCTGGGACAATATTGACAATTTTCACAAACATGTTAAGATCAGCGTTTTTTTTTTTTAATATAAAATTTCTTAGAACCCCCATTATATATTTTCTGAAAACAGAGGCCCTGGAGAATACAATGGACATTGTTGCAATTTTTTATGTAACATGAAATTTGTGCAGCCATTTTTAAAACACATATTTTCAAGGAAAATATTCCCCTAAATGCAATTTAGTGCACACAAACACAATATAATACCCATTTTTTTCTAAAATATAAAAGATTGCATTGAGTTAATAGATATCAAACATACTGTATCATGCTTTAAAATTTCATATGCCTGTGAGATGGCGATAAACAACAGTATCTAAAATTGTCCATAGGCGATGCTTTAAAAAGCCTTTCCAGGTTATCAGTGTACAGTTAAATGTAAGCTTTGGCACTAGAATTATTGCTTTTTTCATGTTTTATTTTCATTCAGCTTTATTGCTATCACAAGGGATTAATAAAATCCCTTGTGATACCTTTTGCAGTTACAGGTGCTCTTTATGGGGAGATCTGGGATCTTTTAGGCTCCTGAGTCCTGATCCCTCCTCTGCCCTCCAAGGCAGCTGGTGAAACAAAGATCAGTTTGGTTGGCTACTTTCCTGGCTGGTACCAAACAAGTAAATACAGACCTGAATCTGGAAGTGACAACATTCTTGTAGCTTCCACCTTTATTTCTCACAGAGGAGAGAAAGAAACATGTGTTCCTTCTTCTCCTTTGTGCAATGTAAACCTGACCTGATGGTATTGGGAGAGCCCAGGAAAACAGGTGCAAGTGGCGGCTGAACACAAACATGGGGATCATTTTTGCTACACAAAAAGCATCATGGCCACAGCATATAGTATCCATGCTCTGCTGTTTTGCAGTATAAGGGTGAATGTTTGGGGGTGGTAAAAAATAATTTTTTTTTTTCACACCCTAAACACAAGTGTAAGGGGCCCATTCACATGAAATGTAGGTTGTGTCTCCTGTGCAGAGCTGTATTTTACCAGCATGGGGATGCACAAAGTATTGTGGGCGTCCCCGTGCCAGCTACCCATTTATTTCTATTTGGACCTGCACCCACACCTACCTGCATGTTAGAATAGGACGCAAGTGGTTGTACCCATGCAACATGCTGGTAAAAGATTGCCCTGCACAGGTGACACATATCTGCAGCGCCAAGTGTAAATTGACCCTAAATGAGGCCTAAGAATGCTTTTCACTGTCCTGTGATCATCATCATTATCATGATGATAATCACACAATATAGATGCTGTGGTTCAATGCAACTGCACTGTGTGATTAACATGATGATAATGATCACATTTAGCTGCTGTATCAACCATGTGCAACAGAGGCATGGCATAGGTGAAGAAGCTGTTTTTTTGTGACAATACCTTATTTAAGCAACATTCACTGCAGACTTGCTGGTCCCCACTTTCCTCATACTGTCCCTCTGTGCTTTGATGGCTTTTGGCTGCTGCTGATTTCCCCTCAGCCTGAGCCTGCCCTCTCCTCAGCATTTACTTGCTGAAGGAGACATGAAACAGTCAGTGAAGAAGCTGCTGACAGCCTCTGCTCCCTGTGACAGATATCACCCCGCCAGGACAGGAAAAGAACTTTCTTTTCTTTTTCTGGGAATGGGGCACTGAATGGTATTAATCCGCCTGACCACAGGACTTAGAAAAAAGCCTCCAGAGCCCCTCTGAGTGAACTGATGGGGCCCAGGAAATATGGTCAGTCCACATGGGAGCAGCAGGGAACTTGGGAAACCTGCAGAAGCAAAAAAAAAGTGCCTGCACTTTGGATGCTTTGTGAAACCTACAGCTGCCGGCCGGGCCCCCTACAGGAGGTAATGGGAACTGCGTTCCTGTTGTGGAAAGAGTGCAGGAATGTCATTCCCATGCGTTCCCCCAGGACTCGAGCCCTGATCGAGGGACACTACTATTTTTTTTTTAATAAAGGATATGTCAAAAACTGTCTCTTGTGTTTATTACTCTTTGACACTATTTTTTTCTGGGGTTGACGAAGGACCCAAAAATCTAACCCAAATTTGTCCACTCATCACTATTCATCAAACGAAATGTCCATTAAAAGTATAACTAAAAAGTTGATACGGTTTAAGACATGATTGCACAATTTTTGTACTTTTGTAGTACACCAAGCTCATTGGCAAGTCTTGTATACAATATAACAGAAAACACATAAAAACAGGTCTGTTTTTTAGCCAAACCATTAGAACATTTACAATGTATTCATGGTGTTTTTACTTTTGATTAGAGTAGGGAAGGGTCAAAACCTCTGCCAGGTCATTTGAGATAATATTGCGCTATTTTATCATCTCTTTTGACTAGAAATAATTAAAATCCTTTCAGTTTTATGAAAGATATCACAAAGACATTTACTGTGTTTTTATTTATCTAAATCTGAGATGCTTGGTAATAGAACACTTAAAACTTTTCGAAGTGACAAAAAACATTTTTTAGAAGGCAATATGGCAGCAAATAGTATCCTCCACTGTGAAAAAATCTCTTCCTAACTACCTCTCTAGCAAGTGACACAAGTCGCAGCTTGTATGCAGGGTTTTTATATAGTGAAGTGCATATGCACTCCACCTCTTCTAATTGGCTGCTGAAGTTAGGAATCTGGTTACAGGGTCAGAAGAGGATGCTAAAAATGTAACATGTGGCAGCAAAATTATGTAAAAAGAAGTGCCGCAGGTTACTTGTTATCCACAAGTACCTGTCTCAAGGCCAGACCTAGGGTGAGCTATTAGGTAGATTGGTTTGCTCATCACTATTGCTTTTACATATCAGAATTAATGCATTTAAAGGTGTAAGTGTTTATTACAAACTGTAAGTCTTTTCAAGCTGGCTTGGGCATGTGATGACAAGAAAAAAAAGCAGAGGTAATAGGTCATATTTTCTAACATTCTTTGTATCCCTTCGTATTTCAAAATAGCTTTCGAATTATAATTATCTTTTAAATTAAACTTTAACTGAAAAGTAACTTTACAAACTAGCTCAGTTTATGTGAATGAATGGGCGATAAGGTACTGGGCTGAAAAAATACTTTTCGCCTACAATTGTTGCTCTTTAAGCATAATATTTTTCCCATTTTTTTCCTGTAAAAATAAATAACAACATAAACAGTGATATGATCAGAAAATCACTAGTTAAAGACACATCTGGCATTACAAGCTCCTTCAAAGTCTTTATGGCTTTTTCCACATTATTGTCTGCAAATACTTAAGTGGTGAACTGCATATGGTACATCAGGCACTCTCCAAAACCTAGCCACATCTGGAGCCAATAAAGGACTTGAACAGAAAGCTATCATTCCAGCAGCAGTTTTTGATGTGTGGCTTGATGTGTGGACTCAACGACGCTTACTAGTAAATAAAAATGGAATTATATGTTCATTAAAATAGCTTTACTTCTCCAGTACTGTATAATCCAAAATCCCTCAATGGACGCACATACAATCTTTACAAAATTAGGAAAATAAAAAAATTCAGCCTGTAAACTCTTTCAGCTTTCTTACATACAAATACTTTTTTTTTTTTTGGATAACATATCAGGGCAAGACTAGACTACCTGTCTACAAATCTTCATCAAAATATAGAACTGCTACAGTAATAACAGAAACATCACTTAAATTGGAAACGATATGCAGTTAAAAATGTGTCACTTTTGAAAGGTAGAAGGCTATATGCACATGATCTTGGATTATGGTAAACTGAGCAAAATTTCATATTTTAGCATATTTGCAATATATGCTGGAAAACAATTCATATTTTAATTATTGCCTATACTTGATACTTGAATTTGTTGTTGTATTTTTTTAATCAGTTTTACTGATGAATCTCAACTGAACATGTTGTTCAGCTGCACCTTGTTTGATAATATGTATTCTTGATTGCAATGTGGAGGAAAAGCAGTGTTAATCCTTGTCCAAGACTTAAGGCCCGTACACACGATACGAAAATCGGAAGTAAAATCTCGTCCGATGAATGATCTGCCGATTTTCGGATCGTTAGTACAGTGCTTTCGACAGCTGATTACAAATTTTTGGATGACAAAAACTGGATGTGCAGGCTATAAAATTTGTATCGTACATCAACACAGTGTCCGATTTCCATTTAATTAGTACAGTTTTCATCTGAAACAAATTGTAAGAGCAAGACTAGACATGCTCAGAAACGAAAGAGCACATACAAAACAATTCAACACATGACATGACATCACTTCTGAAGTTAAATTCTGTCTTACGGGAATTTTCGTATGAAAGTAACCTCTTCACTTTCCATATAAGACTAGCATGCAACAAAAATGGACGAAAGATCATTCGATGAGCTGATCATGTGTATGAGGCTTTGGTTTGGTAAAAAAAAAAGAGATATGTTTAAGAACCTTTACCTTCTTGCCCCATATATAAGAAGCATGTATTTGTATGCATTGACATGTGCAATAAAAGTGCCCAGTGATTTATCTAACAGGTACAGAGCACTGTTGCAGGTTACTCATGGTAGTGTTCAGCCCTGTCTTTGAAGATGTGCTTCTTCTCTGGCTGTCCATCAACAACTATGCCTGCACTGACTTCTGAAAGGATCCTACTTTCCCTGCCTTAGTTATGATCCTGTATTGCAATAAGGTTTCAACTCTTGGCTTGACTATCTCACTGGACCTAACTTCTGGAATGCTTTCCGACTGTGCTTCATCTTAATACTTTAGTACTGTATCTGCCCAACATGCATTGACCCCTTGCTTCCCCTCCTGATATTAATCGTACTCATCTGGTACTGACCTAAGACTTTTACTTGATGATCAATAATTTGGAACATAAAAAAGAATGTAGTTTAAAGATCATCCTGAATATAAAATAATTTAACTTTATGTCCTATTTTGTGTAGGGAAGATTGTGATGATTGCACTCTTAGCTTCATCCTTTTCAGTCATTTTCCAACCCACAGGGCAATCATCTAAACAATTGTGATTAGAACATTCATAGTTTCAGCTAAGAAATGGTAAAATAATTGTTTTAGTAAAAGGAAAAAATGGTGCAAGAAAATATTTACTAAAAATATAATAAAAAGATAATAAGCAGAAGTAAGTGCCCATGCACATGGGCATACAGTATTCTGCATTAAGATCCATGTTTTATACAGATCTAAACACACCAGTATCTTATCTTATAGGCTCATGCACACTGGTCTGTAAAAGTGTACATTTGCACTTTATGCATGTAAATAATAGCAGAAATGCTAGGGAAAAATGCTAGCAAAAAAAAAGAGATAGAACATATTTTTTTACAATCCTCTACCCACAGTTGATCCAGTAGAAATGAGAGAGAAATCAGCCACACATCACTATCTGCTAGGAAGATGATTCCTTTATTAACATACATCAAAGGTACACAGGATACAGAGATGGACGCGTTTCCCACTTTCAAAGTGCTTGTTGAACAAGCACTTTGAAAGTGTGAAACATGTCTATCTCTGTGGCCTGTGTACCTTTGACATATGTTAATAAAGGATTCAACTTCCTAGCAGCTGGTGGTGTGCGGCCGATTTCTCCTTAATTTCTACTGTTACAGTGCTGGTGAGCCGGGGCCAGCACCCACAGCACCGGGATTGCTCATCTGAGCGGTGGTTGTCTTCTCATTTTCACCACAGTTGATCCAGAAGAAGGTGAAAAACCCCAGAAAGAATGGTGCAATTTTCTACAGCAGGGGAAAAAATATTCCTTCCTGGTCCCCTAAGAGGCAATCGGAAATTCCCTGGATCAACTATACCTATGAATGTTAGTATCCAGTTGTATTATATACATTTTGGAAAGAAGCCAGAACTTTTTTTTAAAGTAATCTACTGAGCTGGACAGAAACAGCTCTTGAGGGAATCTATTACACATTTTCACAGCTCTTACTGTGAAGAAGCTTTTCCGTATTTGGAGATTAAATATCTTATCCTCTAGACGTAAAGAGTGCCACCTTGACCTCTCTGATGACCTTAAAATGAATAACTCAACACCAAGTTTACTATATGGACAACTTCTCTGCACTTTCTCCAGTTCCCTGATATCCTTTTTGAGAACTGGTGCCCAAAACTGAACTGCATATTCCAGATGAGGTCTTACTAATGATTTGTACAGGGGCAAAATTATATCTCTCTCTCTGGAGTCGATATCTCTCATAATACAAGAAATTACTTTACTTGCTTTGGAAACCCCTGCTTGGCATTGCGTGCTATTATTAAATGTATGATCTACCAGAATGTTGCAGGACGTTGCTAGTGGTAAGTGTGAGTGGTAAAATAAACTAAATAAAAGTGAAAAGCACTTAGCACAGTTCGTCTGAACTTTGTGCTCTGTGCAAGGTCCAATTTGTTTGCAGACTAAATATAATCTGATGTATTAGAGTTGGTGGCTCTCAAAAATTAGTTAGCATTCCTTCATAATTTCATTGGTAAAGGACAGCTTCATGGCTTCAAATGCCAGTATGGTCACCTGCTGAAAAAGCACCCTCCATAGACAGCTCAACTCTGCAATAAGACATGGCTGTTTAATCCATTATAGTTTTACTTGTTAAAATGAAGTGCATGGGATGTTTGCCAGTCATTTAGAGTGTACAGAGATAATAGTCTTCTAAGCCTTGTACCTACTATGAAGCATGGCAACTTATTGAGGGAACATAAAGAAGAAGCAAGAGGTCTGCCTAAGTCTTAATATGCAGGGAATCTGGATTTTGCCATTTACAGACATTAAAATATCAACTTGTAGTTACACTGAATTGCCATTAGATGTCACCACCAAGACATTTATACATGCATAATAAACTCCAATGCAACAGCAATGAATACATGATAAGTGTTTCAGAATGCTGGGCAAAGGTCACCAGAGAATATTCTAGTATCCCTTTTCTAAAACAAAAGTAATTGCCATTTATTCCAAAACCAATCTTCTCTTTCGTAAAACTATATCTATATATATATATATAGTAATATTTACTACTTCTGGGCAAGCTTAATAACATATTAACTACTAAATTGCCTTCTTCTGCATGTCACATATTTCAAAATCTGGTATCTAGATTTTCATTGTGAACAAACTGTCAAATCACAACTGACTTTTTGTTGAGCCTATGAATTATACAAAATACAAAATTGAGCCTACACTTCTACAATGAATATTTTCCTTTAAAAGATTACTAAAATTATACGCTGTAAGGCAAGCAGGATTTACTTCTAAAAGGCACACCCAGCTTGTTGTATATCTTGATGTCAAGGCATTAGTGTGCACATCAAGTGATTAATGTGTCTCAAACTCTGTCCAAATATTTAAAAAAGATAACAGCAGCTAAATTCATATTCAGAACTGACTCTTATCAGGGAAGCTATTTTTAGAACCTTCGCACATTTATCCTTTATCAATAATCCGAAAGCCACACAGTTTTATCAGATACAAAAAGCCCTTGTTTGCCGTGATTCAGCTTCCAGCCTTTCAGAAATCAGAATTAAAGCTGAAGTTCAAGGTTACTAAGTCTGAACTACTGTGTATAGAACAATGGAATGATTATGAATAAGTGTCAGATACAATCTACAGCAATCTACAATCTACAGCATTTTAGGCAAATTAGTTTAGTTTAAAGGTATACTCCTTTAACTCACTTCAAGGACAGAGCCTACTTTCTGAGTGACTGTGATTTTCAAACTGGGAGTTGTCTTATGAAGTTAGTTGTTCTGCGTTTTAAATGCCTACCACTAGAATTGTTTTCTGAATATCTCTGACTACAAGCCTGCACCAATACACGCTAAAAGCTTCCAGGTCTTAAGTATCACCCTTTATAGTCCCAGGGAGTTTGAACAAACAGAATCTTGTCACAACAGCCTTCAGTTACACCAGGAAGCATTCTGAAAAGCCTGCTCATTCATGGTAAAATGGAATATATAAACTGAGTATAAATTAAATTTATTAAGTTTAAGTTGAGTTTAGTGCCTCTGTTTAACCACCTTTTACCAAGCTTTAACTGAAAACATTGGACACAGCTGATCACAGATCGCGGTAGTGGGCCAATCACAGCAGCCCTTTACCATGTGATCAGCTGTGTCCAATCGCAGCTGATTACAATGTAAACAGACTTGTCGGTTATCGACAAGTGTGACAGGGGGCATGTACACAGATAATAAGGGCACTGATTATCAGTTCCCTAATTATAAGTGTAGCCCCATCAGTGCCAACCATTGCTCATCAGTGCTGCCTAGCAGTGCCCCTCAGTGCAGCCCATCAGTGCCTCCTCATCAGTGCCCATCAGTATTGCCTACCAGTATTGCCTACCAGTGCCAATCAGTGACCATCAGTGCTGCTTATCAGTGCAGCCTCATGAGTGCCCTCTCATCAGTGCCGCTTCATCACATGCCATCAGTCCTGCCCCATCAGTGCAGCCTCATCAGTGCACATCAGTGAAGGAGAAAAATTACCTGTTTGCAAATTTTAACAGAAACTATTAAAAAAACTGTTTTTATTTATTTTTTTCAAAATATTCTGTCTTTGTTTCATTTATTTAGCACAAAAAACAGTGGTGATTAAAAATCACCAAAATGAAAGAAAATACCACCAAAAGAAAGCTCTATATTTGTGAAAAAATGATAAAAATGTCATATCGGTACAGTGTTACATGACCATGCAACTGTCATTCAAAGTGTCAGGGCACTATAACGCTAAACATTATCCTGGTCAGGAAGGGGGTGAAAGGGCCCAATATTGAAGTGACAAAAAATTGTCATTTTTCCAGAAAGTCATGGGACAGGAAGTACAAAATACATTTCAGCTATCATGTGAATAAAGCTTGCAAAGTAATATGACCTTTGACCTTAAATGGAGATCCTCCTGCGAACCTGAACAGGTTCATCACTGCTATACCTGCAAGGAGTCTTCTGTGTGCATCCCCCTTTCTGGCCACAGTTCTACAATATTTAACTGGCTTACATAAGTTATGTGCCATGTTCTACAATCAGTGTCACCTAATAGGATAGCAAGACTTTAATTGCCATCCACACATCATCTATTGTAATCAGGGCCGCCATCAGGGGGGTACAGCCCATACACATGTAGGGGGCCCGGGCATCCCGAGGGGCCCCAAAGAAGGTAGGGTTGCCACCTGTCCTCGTAATACCATTCAATTGTAAGCTCCGCCATTCTCCGCAGACTGGCACTATGTGGGGAGTCCTGCCCCTCACTAGCCCTCACACACAGCTGTAGGCCCCACCCTCCCCTGTTCTCCAGCTGTTCACTCCTTGACAGGAGGAGCGGCATTTACTAGAACCGTTCACCTTTATTTTCCTGGGATAGAGGAGATGGGACTGGAGGAGGAGGACATGGGATGCAGGAGGACATGGGACTGGAGGAGGATGACGACATGGTAGGCGGGCCCTGGGGAATGTTGGTGGTCAGGCCCAAGGTGGAGGGGGGGGGGGCAGGCCTAAAACTGTATAAGGGGCCTCAAAATTTCTGGTGGCTACCCTGATTGTAATGGGGAAACACCAACAAATCACTTGCCACTGGGATACCAAATATCCTTAAATTGTATCTATACTCATAACTTTTTTTAAATTTTAGATAGAACTGGAAAAGTTTAGAACAAGGTCATGTTGTACTGCTATCTGAGGCTCTGTTAGAGAGATTTCTGTTATGTGGACAGCCCTTAGGCCCCCTTCCACACGGGGTGGACACCACCAGCAATCTGCCTGCTCAGCAGGGAATCTGTCCGCTGATCCCCACTGAGCAGGCAGATAGCTGGTCCGTGCCCGATCCACTTATGCAGAGAGGACACAGACCTTGCTGCCTCCAACCTCTCAAGTCTCCCTATTTATCAGTAAGGAAACCCAAAACACATTACCAACCAGTACACAGAAGACAGGAGCAGGCAGGACCCACATTCATTTTTACAGGAAAAGTTGATATATGCATATCATTTCAACGGTCTATATTTCTTGATCTATTAATTGTTTTGACATATGGTTTTTATGACAGCTAACATTTGCTAAATCATTTATCATATGTTTGAGAATTCACCAAGATTGTGACAGGTTAACTAGTCTATTGCCATAGTACATTATTTCTTATAATACTTTAACACTGACAGTAACACTTCATAAATAGGCTGATGAACACATTTAATTATGCCCATGGATACATATATCTAAACCCTGCATTTTAAGCATTTTATTTTTTTTGAATAGGCCGTTATAAACAAAAAAAGTGCGACAATTTTGAAATAAAATAAAAAAAACGTTTTACATTTTGCTATATAAATCCCCCCCCCCCCCCCCAAATGTAAAAATCAATTTTTTTCATAAATTTTGGCCAATTTGTATTCTGCTACATATTTTTGGTAAAATAAAATCCCAATCTCGTATAACTGCGGCGGCTGATTGGCAAGTGGTTAAAGTATATGTATACCCTCACCTTGTAAAACAACCCATTCACTTTAAACACTACAGCTCTGGAAGATTTACCCCCCTTTTCCCCACCAGGCCATTTTTTGAGATACGGCACTGCAATACTTTAACTGACAATTGCGCTGTCGTGCAACGCTGTACCAAAATAAAATGTATGTCCTTTTTTTCCCACAAATAGAGCATTCCGGTGGTATTTGATTCCCTCTGAATTTTTTATTTTTTGTGCTATAAACAAAAACGACCAACAATTTTGAAAAAACATTTTTTTACTTGCTGCTATAAAACATATTCCATAAGAAAAAGTAAAAATCAGGTCCTTCATCAATTTAGGCCCATATGTATTCTGCTACATATTTTGGATTAAAAAAATCCCAATAAGTGTATATTGATTGGTTTGCGCAAAAGTTAAAGCATCTACAATCTATGGGATATATTTATGGAATTTTTTTTTTTTTATTTTTAATAGTAATGGCGGTGATCAGCGACTTATAGCAGGACTGCGATATTGCGGCAGACAAATTAGACACTAACTGACACTTTGGCACTAATACAGGACCAGTGGCACTAATACAGTGATTAGTGTTAAACATATGAACTGTCACTGCACTAATGACACTGGCTGGGAAGGGGTTAACATCAGGGGCGATCAAGGGGTTAACTGTGAGGCTAGCACGGGATTTGCTGTAGTGAGGGAGGTGCTTGTACTAGGGGAAGGCATTGATCCATGTCCTTGCTTTGCAAGAACACAGGATCAATGTCTTCCTTTATACAGAACAGTGATCTGCCATATTTACATAGGCAGATCACCATTATGCCTGTGTCCTGAACGATCAGCGGGTGCCGCGGACATCGGTCCACGGGACCCCCTGATCAGCTTTCGCTGTGTAGAATTACAGCGGGAGCGATCCTCTGGCAGCACGCATTCACGCCTGATACCCGCAAATGCAGGATTACGTTTACTGTATATACATGATCCTGTGCAGCGCGGCCACCCTGTAGCAGTAAAACTGTTATAAAGCAGTCGGCAAGTGGTTAAAATAGAGCTGTATAAGGGTCTTAGAGAGCTAGGAGAGGAGAAACAGCAGAACGCTGGTCTTCCCAGAGAATGACTGAGTAGGGAGATGTGTCAGCACCAGTCTGATCATTGTAGGAGAGCAGGTTGAGTTCTTAGTACAGCTAGAAAACTGACCATGCTGAGTTCTCCTGCCTAGTTTAGTCAGTCTCTGATAGGAAAACAGAGGGACTGGCAGGAATACCAGATATTTCACACAAAGGAAGCACAAAGAGAACAGGATACATTTTCATTCAAGTACATGGTACAGCAGGCACATATCAGGAATATGAAATTCTGGGTTGACATAATCTTTAGCATATATGTAAAATCTGACAATGATCTTTTATATTCACCCTTTTTGGTGCTTTTTAATGCACACCAATGCACTAAGGTAACCCCTATTCATATATGTGTTGCAGCACATCTCAATGGACTGAAAAACACAATACTGTGCTTTGTGTGGTGTTGCATTGGAAAAGTAGTGCTTGTCCTCTTTTTACTCTACTTTAGCAAGTTAGTGTGGCGTACGATAAAACATGTTTATTTCCTCCCTGCAAGAGACTGCCTTGGTGCGAATGAGCTACAGGTCTAAACAAACTTAATGCATGCCACCTAAAATCATCTAACTTTATTGGCCCTGTGCCTGCGTGAGTTTCCTCCGGGTACTCCGGTTTCCTCCCACACTCCAAAGACATGCTTGTAGGTTAATTGGCTCCTGTCTAAACTGGCCCTACTATGTGTATGTATGAATGTGAGTTAGGGACCTTAGATTGTAAGCTCCTTGAGGGCAGGAACTGATATAAATGTACAATATAAATGTAAAGTGCTGTATAAATTGATGGTGCTATATAAGTACCTGTAATAAATAAATAAATAAACGAGCAGCAAGCTAACAAAATAAAGACATTCAAATAAAATTGCTTTAATAATCAAAACCCGATGAGACTCATAAACAAAGATAAAATACAGCCAACCCACCACAATTATTGATGTAATTCAGTTTGGATGATTCAGCAGGCAATATGATGCCTTTGCTTAATTAAGGATTAATTTGAAATGTTTTCATACAGCCAACAGTAATGCATACAGATAATGCCAGTGGAGTTGCTCATGTTTGCTAGTACCAACACTTTATGAATACAAATTATTTTTGGTTTATGTATATTGGTATAAGAAAAATGTGCTACTTACACAGCTGTGCACACTTTTCACAACTGTAAACTTAGTCTAAAGAGGTTATGATGTCAGATTTCACATAAGGCCTTGCTGTTATATTAGGAACAATGAAATAATAGCTCACAGATGTGCAACTTGCAAAATTCCATTGAATTCAGAGTTTGTGTCATTCCGTTAGTCATCAAATACTCCCTAAAGCCATAGGTAGGGCAAAAAACCAAAAGTCGAAAAAATTATTCATGTACTAAATTTGGAATGCAGTTGTTATCATACTGAGGACAATTAGATCTTTCTGATCTTTATTTCTGGAGCATTCTCCAGCAGATAGAGAAAGACAATGCAAAGTCATGGGCTATGAATATTTTACAATGGCTAATCACTAGGGAAGCTATTGCCAGTACCGTGAGTTGAGGGAATGAGTTTGAATATTCAGGTAGTCCTTTTTGCCTCCAAGACTTTGACTGGAGAGAATGTTGATTTTAGGGACCCAGTCCACATCTTCCATGCTTCATCTGCATTGGAGGTCAATTATGTTGCTGCTCTTGCCTGCTTCCTGGAGGGGGGCCTCAGCAGCTTCAGGATGGGAATGAAAATGCAGTGTGAGTCATAGTACTCACTCTGCATGTATGGGGACATGGTAGGACAACAAAAGGTCATAAGGTCCGCTATAGTAGTTATGGATTGGCTAAATAAGCATGAGTTAGGGATTGGTCAGTTTAGGGAAGGAAAATGATTGGTCAGTTAGAAAGAAGAACTTACCGTTAATTGGTTAAAATTGCAAAATTTATCACCTTGAAGCTGACTGATCCCCTATAAAAATAGATAAGGTCTCATCTCCTGTAGAAAGATAGTTTGGAATCCACGAAGGACAGTGTGTAGTTACATGCATTTATATCTCTTCAAACATATTGGCTATGCAGATCTAAACATCTTCGATCCAAGTTGTTTCCTAAAGAGATATGTTGTACCTTTAACTGATAAACGATTATCTAAATTGATTCTGTATATCTACGTGTTTTTCCTTTCACCCCCCCTCCCCCCATCCTCCAACATGTGTATTAAGTTTTATCAACCTTTGTTAATAACTTCAAAAGTTTATGTACTGCAATGCGTGTTACGTTTGACTTCGATGAATGTTGATCATCGCTGTATCTTGTGCACTTATTTTAAATTAAATAAAACTTTTATTGGAAAAAAATAGATAAGGTAGTCAATATTTTGGCAGTTAGCAGGAGCAGAGCAGGAATTTGTCCCGCCCTCCCGCCCAGTAATTGGTGTTAGTTGTTGTGAGCTTTGGGTAATGTGTTATTAAAATATTGTCAAAGTTGGGTAACTTGAGCTTCATGGCTAAGTTACAGTGGTTATATATATATAATTATATATATATATATATATATATATATATATATAGGATATATATTTGTTTGCTAGTTCAAGCTCTAGGGCTGAACTAGTTTATGTATGTTGTTATGTTAATTTAATAAAAGGCCTCGACCATATCATACCATATATATGCAAGTCTGAGTGTCATTTAATTATTATTAATAATTATATAGATAAGTAAAATTTTTTGGAGTTCCGCCTATGTCACCATGAGAAATTGGAAAATGTTAGTCATTGCTGGTTTCAGCTTAAAGGCGCACATAAATGATTTGCTAGTGAGAGAAAATTAAATAACTTCTGTTTGAGCAGGTGAATTTGTGTCCCCCTCTTCCCTGGACAGTGTGGCTGTTGGTCATTCAGTCACCACTGGTGAGGTGAGTCATTAACCACTTGCCGACTGCCTAATGACAATTTACGTAGGCAGTCAGCCCCTCGCAGGCAAAGTGACGTAGTACTACGTCGCTAGCCTGTGAGGCTCTAGGGAGTGAGCGCGCGCCACTGGAGGCGCGCTCCTGCTCGCTCATGGACCCCCCCCCCCGCGCGTGTGAGCGGCGGACCAGATGTCCGCCGGTCACTCGCGATCGTCGGTTACACCGGGAGAAAGGCAGGCGGCTAATGTAAACAAAGCCACCTGTCTTTCTCCCCTGTGTAACAGCAGAGATCATACGGTCCTGCTATGTAGGACCGTAGATCTCTGCTGTTACATGAAAAGCCACATCCAATCAGTTAGAGGCACGCCCCTAGGGACACACTTAACCCCTCCTTCTCCAAAAAAGTTAACACCTTCCCTGCCAGTGTCATTTTTACAGTAACAGTGCATATGTATAGCACTGGTTACTGTAGTAATGTCACTGGTACCCCCAAAAGTGTCAAAAATGTCAGCCAAGGGTCCGATCTCTCTGCCGCAATGTCGCAGTCCCGCAAAAAAAAATCGCAGATCGCCGCCATTACTCGTTAAAAAAAAAAACAATAAAAATGACAAAAATCTTTCCCTTAGTTAGTAAATGCAATTAGTTAGTAAATGCAATAACGTTTGTGCAAACCAATCAAAATACGCTTTTTGTGATTTTTTTTGCCAAACATATGTAGCAGAAAAAAATTGGCCTAAAATGTTAAAAAAATTAGATTTTACATTTTTTTTTGGGGGGGGGGGGGGGATTTCATATAAAAAATTTAGAAAAATATTGTTATTTTTGCAAAATTGTCGCTCTTTTTTTTGTTTATAGCACATGATCAAAAAATCGCACAGGTGATCAAATACAACCAAAAGAAAGCTCTGTTTGTGGGAAAAAAAGGACGTCAATTTCATTTGGGTACAGCATCGCACGACCGCGCAATTGTCCGCAAAAGTCACGCAGTGCCAAATCGCAAAATAGGCCCTGGTCAGGAAGGGGGTAAAATCTTCCGGGGCTTAAGTGGTTAAATCAGTAGTAAACCGCCGTGTGTGTTTTTTTTTTTTTTTCTTTTTTCTGGAACCTGCAAGGTAAAGCCATAATGTGAAACTTACCTTAGAACGAAGCTCTTCCAGCTGTCACTGCTTACAAGGTTTCCATTTTCACCCGTCTTCTTTGGTTCGTGGGCTCTGGCTGTGTGAGTGGCTGGAGCCGCGATGACGCCAATCCTGCGCACAGCCGCTTTTTACTGCACACGACTCTGAAGGAAGGACCCAGTTGACCATACCTATAGAACGCACGTGCTGGTGACGTAACCAGCAGCATATGCAATAAATATCTTCTAAATGGTATACGTTTAGGAGATATTTACAGTACCTATAAGTAACCCTTATTATAGACTTACCCATAGGTACAAATTATGCATGGGAGTTTACTCCCACTTTAAGTACTTTGGAAGGCTAGGAGAGCTAGCCTACATGGCTCATTAAACTCAGCAGCTCCTTAGAGTGGAGCTTTAGTCATAAAACTAAGTCTTGCTAGATCACTTTAGGATGGCCCCTTTTGCAGGTATAGCTATGTAAAACATTATAAATAAATAAGTGTCTATACTGTTTAAAATCCAGTAATACACTGTCTCATCCTGCTCTGCACATGCTCAGTTGTTCTCTATTTTTAGGCACTGTGTCAAACTTGTAAAGGCCGATCTGCTGACAGCCTAAAGATTTACTGCATTTCAATGGTTCTGGGCTTCAGCAAAATGGCAGCCTCCAGCAGGAAGAAACAGGAGCAATGCTGGAGACAATTTACAGCACACACTCATTTTGGTAGCATAATTATTATTGTGGAATGTATGTTCCTTGCTAAAAAAAAACATTATGCTTATCAATTTGGTTTAGGTAAAATTCCACTTTAAGGGCTCATTTACTTTAGGATAAAGGTGGAAAAACACTGAATGAGTAAAATAAGATCAGTGTCATTTTAAAGCCCTGACCTAGATTATATCTGTTGTTCACAACTTAGATCTTTCCTAAGATCACTACATCCTGCATATCAAACTATTCAAGCTCTCACACCTTTTGAGAAACTTTGTGAAGAAGCTGTCCCTGTTAGAAATGCATTATCACAATCTTATTCCATGGTAATTTCTGAAGAACATCAAAAACAACCTAATTTATTAATTAAATGGGAGAAAAACCCAGGCAGAACATTCTCCTAAACCCAAAAAGCCAAAATTCTCTTTTTACTTGATGTTAATTTAACCTGTTTTTGTTCCTATATATCTTTGAAAAAAAAAAAGAATTTAAACAATATAAACAAAAAATGAGACATTTGATCCAGGGTGAAAACAGAGGAGAATCTTAGCTAATAATTCTGCCTACTAGTAAATAAAGACAATTAGATATAATATCTGTATTATCTTACAGCCATGTCTTATATCACATTGGTAAAGCCAACCTTTGAGCACCAGTCTTCATGTAAAGGTCAGTGTGGAATCAGTATTTCCAGTTAAAAACAAACAAAATAAAGTATAGAATTTAGGATATACAAGCCTGATTCCAAAATGGGACACTGTACAAATTGTGAATAAAAACCGAATGCAATGATGTGGAAGTTTCAAATTTCAATATCTTTTTCGGAATACAACATAGATGACATATCAAATGTTTAAACTGAGAAAATGTATAGTTTTAAGGGAAAAATAAGTTGACTTTAAATTTCAT
The DNA here is from genome assembly GCF_965119305.1 of Pelophylax lessonae. Classification (NCBI taxonomy): domain Eukaryota; kingdom Metazoa; phylum Chordata; class Amphibia; order Anura; family Ranidae; genus Pelophylax; species Pelophylax lessonae. The sequence continues at coordinate 336,838,771 of NC_138772.1, read as the reverse complement.
GGCATCAACACATCTCAAAAAAGTTGGGACAAGGCCATGTTTACCCCTGTGTGGTATCCCCTCTTATTTTTATAATAGTCTGAAAACATCTGGGGACTGAGGAGACAAGTTGTTCAAGTTTAGGAATAGAAATTTTGTCCCATTTTTGTCCAATACAGGCTTCTATTTGCTCAACTGTCTTAGGTCTTCTTTGTCGCATCCTCTTCTTTATGATGCGCCAAATGTTTTCTATGGCTGAAAGATCTGGACTGCAGGCTGGCCATTTTAGTACTCAGATCCTTCTTCTACGCAGCCATGGTATTGTAATTGATGCAGTATGTGGTCTGGCATTGTCATGTTGGAAAATGCAAGGTCTTCCCTGAAAGAGACAACGTCTGGATGGGTGCATATGTCGTTCTAGAACTTGGATATACCTTTCAGCATTGATGGTGCCTTTCCAGATATGTAAGCTGCCCATGCCACATGCACTCATGCAACCCCATACCATCAGAGATGCAGGCCTCTGAACTGAGCGCTGATAACAACTTGGGTTGTCCTTGTCCTCTAGTCCGGATGACATGGCATCCCAATTTTCCAAAAAGAACTTCAAATTTTGATTGGTCTGACCACAGAACAGTTTTCCATTTTGCCACAGTCCATTTTAAATGAGCCTTGGCCCAGAGAAAACGCCTGCGCTTCTGGATCATGTTTAGATATGGCTTCTTTTTTGGCCTATAGAGTTATAGCCGGCAACGGTGAAAGGCATGGTGGATTGTGTTCACCAACAATGTTTTCTGGAAGTATTCCTGAGCCCGTGCTGTGATTTCCATTACAGTAGCATTCCTGTATCTTCAAACTCTTTGCAAACTCCTTTCTGATATTGCTACACTATTTTTCACCATTGGGGGAATTGGTGATCCTCTGCACATCTTGACTTCTGAGAGACACTGCCACTCTGAGAGGCTCTTTTTATACCCAATCATGTTGCCAATTGACCTAAAAAGGTGCAAATTGGTCCTCCAGCTGTTCCTTATATATACATTTAACTTTTCCGCCGTCTTATTGCTACCTGTCCCAACTTTTTTGTAACGTGTAGCTCTCATGAAATCACTTTCAACATTTGATATGTTATCTATATTATATTGTGAAATATAAGTTTATGAGATTTGTAAATTAGTCCATTCCTTTTTTTACTCACAATTTGTACAGAGTCCCACCTTTTTTGGAAATGGGTTGTATAATTAAATAACCAAAACAATACATTTATCATAAGGCTACATTTTCATTGCCTACAAATATGCATATTACCAGTGTTTCCTAAACTTTATACCACCATTAAAACCTCTACAATGTCTGAATGCCACCTGTATTATTAAAAATGACTACCTGTATCATCTATGTACAATGCCAGCATCCAGCTAAGATACTGTTTTCTTCAGAATTAAAACAGAACTAAACTTTGTCACTCAACATTAACTACTTTTAATCCCTATGCTGATAACTTTGGTAAATAGGAACGTATAATATATTATAATTTGCACATTTTTGCATTTGCTTCTAGTTTTCTGGCCTAGGTCAAAATTATGTCATACATCCAAGAAGTCATTATGACCATTGTATTTCTTCCATCCGGAGTAGGGAAGGAGGGGCTTTCTCAGCTAAGCACGCTATCCTGCCTGCATGCCTGAGCTAAGGAAGGATGGATTCTAGGATGGAAATGCTATATGAATCGTCTGCCCTTACTCAAGAAGAAACAAAAGTGAAAGTGAAAATAAACAAAATTGACCCGCCCTCGCTTATCAACAAAAATCCCCAAATTATTCCACAAAAGAAATACTCAAAGCAAATTATACAGTGTGATGTATAAATAATCAAGTAATGAAGGAAGCAGCTATCACCTAAAAATGCACTCACTAACCAGTGCAAAAATGCAATAACAAATCTGTTTGTCTCCTCAATAGTGCAGCCTTAACTTACAATTCAGATCAATAATAATATACTGTATATACATAAATAATAAACAACTCTAAAGAATATATGCTAGTGTGTATTGGTGTTCAAAAGACACACACTGACCTAGGTCAGTGAATCAGCGCTCACTGGACCATTTTGGAGGAGACCACATGACCAGTGGTAACACAGATGAATCACCAATATAAAAAAAATAAAAAAAAAATAAAACTAAAATGAATATAAATGGATAAATGAATAAATTAAATTGGGTAACAATGAAAATATTGAAAATATTGCAGGGCAAACAAGATACAAGAACCTCAAGTGTGTAGAAGTCCTAATCAATCATGCGATGATCCCGGATGGATCCTTGCTGATGAAAGAGTACAAAAAGTCCAAATCAGGGTACTGGGGTGAAGATTGGACAGGCAGCTCCTCAAGAGGTAGGGATACCCTCCAAACATGTAACAGAGAAAAGAAACAAGGGCGCCAAGTCATAAAGGTAGATGAACAGCTGTGTAATTTAATATAGTAACTTACATGTTAAAAACAGGTATTCCAATGGACTATATTAAATTACACAGCTGTTCATCTACCTTTATGACTTGGCGCCCTTGTTTCTTTGCTCTGTATTGGTGTTCAATTATTACACATATAAATAAAATAAAAAATATATAGTAATCAAGAAGTCCATATAATAAAAATATATATAATAATAATAGAAGTCCCATACACCACCCAGTGAATGTGCAATTCCGTGCGAGTATACAAATCTCTTCTCGAAAGATGATGTTCACCTTAAAACCCCACAATGCCCTTCAACCCACATCATGGGTGTCCTCTCACCTTCTCACCTTCCTGCAGAGAAGGTGGGAGGACACCAATGAGGTGGGCTGAAGGGCACTGTGGTGGGAATTAAGGTGAAGATCATCTTTTGAGAACAGATTTGTATACTCGTCTAGGATTGAACATTTACTGGAAGGTGTATGGGACTTCCATATGAACTTGCTCAAGAAGGCCATGGTTCGAAATGCAAAAAAAGTGATTTCTCAAAAAAATAAAGCACAGAGACATAAATGGATGGATGAGTTTGCTTTAACCACTTCCCTACTGAGCACTTTTACCCTCTTCCTGCCCAGGCCAATTTTCAGCTTTCAGCGCTGTCACACTTTGAATGACAGTTGCCCAATCAGACAACACTGTATTCATAGGACATTTTTATCATTTTTTCACACAAATTGAGCTTTCTTTTGGTGGTATTTAATCCTCACTGGGTTTTTTATTTTTTGCAAACAGATAATTTTTCTCTTTCTTTGATGTGCACTGATGAGGCTGCACTGATGAGCACTAATAGGCTGCACTGATGAGATGGCACTGATGGGCACTGATAGGTGGTACTTATGGGCACTGATAGGTGGCAATGATGGGCACTGATGAGGCAGCACTGGTGGGCAATGATGAGAAGGCACTGATGAGGCTGCACTGATAGGCGGCACTGATGGGCACTGATAGGCGGCACTGGTGGGTGGCACTGATAGATAGCACTGATGAGCAATGCTAGGTGACACTGATGGGCACTAATTCAGCAGTCACTGGTAGGCAGCACTGATGGACACTGATAGGCAGCATTGATAGGTGCCACTGATTAGGAGGCATTGATGGGCACCGATTGGTAGCACTGATTGACAGCACTGGTGGGCACTGTTGGGACTGCACTGATAATCAGGACACTGATAATCAGTGCCTTGATTATCAATGACAATGTCCCTTTAACACAAGTCAGTTATTAGCTCTCTTCTTCTCTCCACATGCTGACAGCATGAGGAAAGAAAAGCTGATATCTGGCTCGTGTTTACAGCTGTGATCAGATGTCACTGGACACAGCTGATCACATAGTAAAGAGCTGCTGTGATTGGCCCTTTACCCTGATCTGTGGTCAGTTGAGGCCGAAGGCATGAAGTGGTTAAATATTGAAAAAAAAAATTAGATAAGGTTTTTAGTTTGTGGTGCTCAGATGCAATTTTAATTACGCTTTAACACTAGAACATACAGTATAGAAAGTGTTATTTTACACATAGGTAGAACTATTGCTTTTCTATAGACCAACTTTCTGGACATACTGTCCATTTAAAAACAAGAAGACTTTTAGGGTGCATGTATGATATGATCAGCGAACCTACAAAAGACCAAATATTTATATACATATACTGTGACAAGGCGGCCCTTAGGCAGATCGCCGTTCTGACAGTAAGGAAGACCTTGTGTTTCTGCTAAGCAGGAACATAGATATCTGTCTTCCTTAAGTTAAACAATCCCCCACACAGTAAGAAAATACTCCCAGGGAACACATTTAACCCTTTGATCTCCTCTGATGGTTTTCTAGTAATGGTGCCGATCAGTGATTTATAGCGGGACTGAAATATTGCGGTGGTCAGTTATACACTAACTGACACTTTTGACACTTTTTAGGAACCAGTGACACTAATACAGTGATCAGTGCTAAAAATATGCACTGCCACTGTACTAATGACACTGGCTGGGAAGGGGTTAACATCAGAGTCGATCAAAGGGTTAACTGTGTGCATAGCCAGGGTTTTTTACAGTATGGGAGGTGCTTTTACTAGGGGAAGGCATGGATCCATGTCCATGCTTTTCAGGAACCCAGGATCCATGCCTTCCCTACTGACAGAGCGGTGATCTGCCTTGTTTAGGAAGACCACCGTTCTGCCTTTATGCTGGATGATTGGTGGGTGCCAGCGGACATGCATGTATGCCCCCAACCCGGGAGTGTTGGATTGCGTACTAGGTACTTTATCTGGCACGGCAGTGCCACCTTGCCGCAATATATTTAAGTTATATGGTCGGCAAGTGGTTAACAAGAGATTGATAGGTAAAACATAGCGGTTTGTCTGCTTAACAGAAAAGCTTCAGTTGTTTAGTTAAGGTATCCTGTGTGACTCACAGTGATGCTGCTGCTGTGATTGGCTCCTCTGTACCCAGGCAACCTTGGAAGGTTCTGGGTGAACAGAAGTGACCCATGTAAATCAGCAGCATGAACATGAATGCCTTCCCAGCCAATTACAGGGAGTGGTGCCCATGAGCATGCTGGGTGCTGGCATTTTTATTTAGTGGGCACATGGGATCTGGGTCTTCCTCCAGAGAGGAGAGATCAAGTTGGTGAGGGAGCCTGTCGCCTTTCCCCAGCACAGGCTGCTATGCGGCCTCAGGTAGACGACCTGAGGGCCTAAACAGTAAATGCTAAAACCCAGCTGAGAGCTGACTAAGAGAGGATGTCCATGGATTCTGTCTGGTATCGCAGAGGAAGGTGACCTGCCACCAGGGCCTTGTGAGTACAGACCCCCTAAAGGGATCCTAGAGACTGGTATTGCTGAATCCCCTTCTGGGTGCTAGAAGTCAGCTGCTGGGTGTAGCCTAGCTCCTTCTACTAAAAAAGGGACTTTGCTCCATTCTGTACAGTCTGCTATACTATTCTACCTCAAGTGTGAATAGTTTATTTGGAGTATCCCACTATACCCCCTTCTCCGATTTAAGTTCCTAAACCAAAATAAAACAACAAAAAAAAAACTACAACTCCTTGACTGGTCATTGGAGTAATGAGTGGAAGTTGTGCACCTGGATGTGGGAAATTCTGTGTGCCAGGCAGTGGGACTGAAATAGGGGAAGACACCGGGAAAATACTAGCGGCTTCTACGGGTGTAGCGCTACATATATATATGCATGCAGTTTTTAGGCACACATTTGGAGCCAAACTTTTTGCAGATGAACTCTGCTTCCTGTAGACATCTTATCCTGCTTGAGGTAGCAGAACTGTGAAATTCTTTGCTCCAAACTTCTGCCATCTACTCTACTGGAAAATACATTGTTCTTTTTTTTTTTTTTTTAAGTCCTATGAATCTCACAGTAGCTGAATTTGATACTTTTTTTTAGTCATGCAGGAACCTTTAGTTGTATTTTAACTTTAATACTGAGATATGTGCAGCAGTTGTGAGTGAACTCCTTCAGATTTTTCAAATGGAGTCAACTCCAAGAGAGATCAGCGATTTCTTCAGAGTTTTGAGGAACTCTGAGGACATCACCGGAAGTGACGAAACGCGTCAGTTTGGACCGCATAACGTCATCACGCTACCCTAGTTGAACTCAAGTCGGAAGTTAGCCGTTATTCCGCGAGGAGGACGTGCGGCCCGCACCGCTGACCACCAGGGATAGTGTGCTTATGATTTTACTTTGTCTGAACCCGATGGATGGGTAATAAAATCTTTATTAAGACTTTATCACGCTATTTGGAGCTTTTCTTCTTCCCTTTCATTATCTTTGAATACTACACTCCGGAATCCAGAGGAGCCATTATTAGTCCGCAGGACCGTTTAAAAAGAGAAAGCCACTTGGCCTAGAGGGCAACCAAAGCCTGAATGGTCTTAGTGTCATACGACACATAGGACCCACGTTATCTGGTAAGTGACCCATCTTATTCACTTTTGGAACAAGCAATCCATACTTTGAACAATCAAGCCAGAGCACTTGCACTTTTTGTGGATAACCACTTATTGAGGACATTAATTGCCTGAGCATAATTACCATTTATTGTTGGACTTTTATATATAATAATTTTTCCCTTTTATAGATCGTTGTTGTTTGATGGTATTTATTATAGACACAGTCACCTATGCATATGATCCACAGTTACGTTTTATGATTTTTAATACATAATCATATTTAATTTTATGCTACTTAAATACGTTTTTAACAATCAAGTGTTATTTATGGAGACACATCGGCACTTTACAAGCACAGGTTAAATTTTATTGGTAATTTAAATTCTTAGGATCCTATTTGTTAATTTAATAGCAAGCGCTGTATTTGGCCTTTTTTAGAAGGACCATTCCTGTGGCAATTTTACTCATTTTTTACAGCAGCTGCTTATCTAGCCTATTTTAATATAATTTTTAAATGTATTATACATTATACATTGCTTTATTATTTCTCATACTTATTGGTCACCCTAAACTTGGCGCAGGGAACATACTTTGTATATATCTTTCTACGAAAAAAGAAACGTACCTTTTTCAAGCCAGTTTTATGAATGGGAGTCACTGGTTGGCTGAGAGTGTCAACTGACTGCTTTCAGACAATCAGAGGCACCACTGGGAGATCGATGCTGAAACACAGACTTTGTGGTTAAACTGTTTGAGAACGGTTTATTCCCATAAGGTAGGACAGCGCTCAGTGACCTCCTGACACCATAAAAATGTAATCTCGATGAAGTTGTTACAGTGCCTAACTGTTCCTTTAACATTTGTAGTCCTAAAACAGTTAGCTATTAATTAATTATTTGTGTTTCGATGGTATCCTTCATGTTGTTACCATGCAGTCTTTTGTGGTTCTGAATCGTTAATTTATATTGTTATTGTTGAACAAAGAAAACAATACAAAATGTGCATTGAAAAGTTTTTTCTCTATCTTATCTTCTTAACATTTGGTAGTCATATCCCCAAAAATTCTAAGTATCTTTTTTTTTTATCTCATGGGTGAAATGTGAGCTATAACGTATATATCCTACAATCATACCATAAACACATACCACATACACCGCATATAAAATTTGAGGAAAATATGCTTATAAAATAGCTTACCATTTGCCAATAAAAAAAAGAATATATATATATATATATATATATATATATATATATATATATATATATATATATATATATGTCCTCGGATTTCATTTTTAAAACCTGGTCACCTTAGTTTAGGAGATCCACTACCACAACATACAATGGTTGAAAACAGAATACAACCTTTCCTTGCACTCCCTGGGGAATCTGTGGCTGTAGAATGAGCCAATTCTCGCACAAGACATTTCATTTCAGAGACCGTGAGCCTGGCAGTGTTCCACCTTCAGTGAGGATAAGTACCATGGGTGGTACGCATACCACACTAGGAAAAACTCATATGCATACTGCATATTACTACTTAATGTTTTTAAATAACATCGCATAAATTAACGCTGACAGTGTCTGCAAATATCAGGGCTGCTTTTATGCCAAGATTGTTTTAAAAGAGCACCTGTGCCAATTTTAACAGTCCATCTCTCAACCTCTTAGTCTGTGTTCTGTTTATCATACCCAAACCTTAGGTGGGGCCAAGTAGAACTGCCACGACTTGCCATATAATAATTGCCAGGTAACTGTAACCTGTAATTAATTGACATAGGAATAAAACATATCAAGACAAGCATGCAATCACAAATAATTATTAACTATTAATAGCATGCTCTCTTAAAATATCTTATTTTCTTAACATGTAAACATGAAAGTGTCCAAATTAAAACAGGGATCAGATGTAAGACTTGTATTTTCAATGATCACTACTAATACCGTACACCTATAAACATGATGCTGTGCTCAGCTGATTTTTATTACAACTCATGCAGCTTCTTGTCTGTGTATAAAAACTCCAAACATTCATACATAACTATTTTAACCACTTCAGCTCCCGAAGGTTCAAATAGAGCTTTCTTTTGGTGGTATTTGATCACCTCTGTGTTTTTTTTTTTTTTTTTTTAGCGCAATAAACAAAAAAAGAGTGACAGTTTTGAAAAAAGAAAAACAATATTTTTTACGTTCTGTTATAAAATATATCCAATAAAAAAAAAGATATAAAAAATTCAAATTTCTTCATCAATTTAGGCCAATATTTATTGTGCTACACGTTTTTGGTAAAGAAAATCCCAATAAGCGTATATCGATTGGTTTATTCAAAACTATGGGATAGATTTTTTTCTTTTATTTTACAAGTAATGGCGGCGATCAATGATTTTTAGCGGGACTGCGACATTGCAAAAGGACAAATCTGACACTGTGTGACACTTTTTGGGGACCAGTGACACAAATACAGTGAAAAAAAGGGCAAAAAAAATTTAATTTGTTCCCTGGGAGTGTTTTCTTACTGTGTGGAGGGTGGTTTAACCACTTCTGGACCTGAAGGTTTTACCCCCTAAATGACCAGGCCATTTTTTGCGATTTAGCACCTTGTTACTTTAACTTACAATTGCGCGGTCATGCGATGCTGTACGCAAATAAAATTGATGTCCTTTTTTCCCCACAAATAGAGCTTTCTCTTGGTGGTATTTGATCACCTCTCTGCTTGCTCTATAAAATAAAAAGCACAACAATTCTGAAAAAAAAACCCAATATTTTTTACTTTCTGCTATATAACATTCCTAATAAAAAGAAAATTAAAAATCAAATTTTTTTTTATCATTTTAGGCCAATATAAGTGTATATTGATTGGTTTGCACAAAAGTTATCATGTCTACAAACTGGGGGAAAGATTTATGTCATTTTCATTTATTTATTTATTTTTGCTAGTAATGGAGGTGATCAGCAATTTTTAGCGGGACTGCGATATTTTGGCGGAAAAATTAGACACCTAACTGCCATTTTTTACACTTTTGGGGGGACCAGTGACATTACTACAGTAATCAGTGCTAAAAATATGCACTGTCACTGTACTAATGACACTTGCAGGGAAGGGTTTACCCAGGTGTGAAATGTGTCCCTATGGGGTGCTTTTTAACTGTGGGGGGGGGGGGGGTTGTATTCACTGAATGAACACAGAGACCTGTGTTACTAAATAAGAGGAACACAGAATCCATAAGAGGAACACAGAATCCCTGTGTTTATTACTTACAGAACAGTGGTCTGCCATGTTTACAACTGCAGACCGCCGTTCTGTTCTGGAGTGATTGCGGGTGCCCAGCGGCAATCGCAGCCACCAGGCACACAGATCCCCCCAACTAGCGGTTCCGCGAAGTGTCAAGCAGTTAGGTCTTTTTGCGGGACAGAGCTGACCTGCCCCGTATATGTACTGCTGGTGGTCGGCAAGTGGTTAACTGAAGGAGGACAGAGATCCATATTTCTGCTTAGCAGAAACACAAGATCTCTGTCTTTCTTCCCAGCAGACTGGCGATCTGCCTTGTTTACATAGACAGACCCCCATTTTGCCTCTCTCAGAATGATCGCCAGGTTTCCGGCGGGCATCAGGTCTGCCGGACCCGATGATTGGCTCCCGCTGTGTCCAATCACAGTGGGAGAGTGCCCCAGAGCCAAAGAAAACAGTTCACATACAGGTATATGATTCCGCACTTAAGGGCCGCCCTGCCGCTGTATATGTGTGAGGGGTGGTCCTTAAGCGGTTAAATGACTATATACATATAACAAAATATATTTTTATCTGTGCCACCCACCATGTTCTTAAAATAGCACAGTCTCACCAGTAATAAAGTAATTGTAAAGCTTCAATGGTTTTTTCTCATTAAAAATATAAACATGTTATACTTACCTGCTCTGTGTAATGGTTTTGCACAGAGTGGCCCGGATCCTCCTCTTCTTGGGTACCACACTGGTACTCCTGGCTCCTCCCTCCTGACGGTTGCCCCCATAGCAAGCAGCTTGCTATGGGGGCACCTGAGCTGAGCTGCTACTCTGTGTGTCCATTTACACATGGAGCCATGGCTCAGTCCTGCCCCTCCATCTCCTGATTGGCTTACTGGCTGTGATTAACAGAAGTGGGAGCCAATAGCTCCCACTGCTGCCAATAGCCAATCAGGAGTGTGAGTCCCCGGAGAGGCAAGGCTCTCGTAGACATCGTTGGATCGAGACGGGGCTCAGGTGTGTATTGGGAGAGCTGGGTGGGCTGCTGCACACAGAATGTTTTTTACTTTCATGTATAGAATGCATGAATGTGAAAAACCTTGTGCCTTAACAACCACTTTGACCCCTTCCCACACAGCCCTAGCATCCCTTTAAAGTGGAGGTAAAGTCTTTTTTTTTTACTTGTACCTACAGGTAAACTTATAATTAGGCTCACCTGTAGGTACAGTGAATATCTCTTAAACTTGCACTGTTTAGGAGACACTCACACTGCATGCAGGCGATGACCTCACCTGAGGATGCGCTCTGAAGGGGTGGCATACTTATGCCGTCTGTTCAGAGCACTGTTCCATGGCTGTGACTGCCACACACATGTGCGGGGGTGACATCATCATGGCTTAGCCAGTCAAATGGCCGCAGCACCGGAACCCAGAAGGAAGATCTGGTAAAGCTGGAATCCCTATCTGCAGTGACAGTGTGTCGCTGGAGGCATTCTAGCACTTTATGCCATTGACTTACAGTTTTTTTTTTGTTTGTTTTTTTCTAAAAAAGATGCGGTTTACTACATTTTTAAGTGGATCTTAAAGCCCAGGGGGGCCAGATAGACTTACCAATCACATGATCACTGTAATTGGCTGTCACAATGGTCACATGATCAGGAACCCATCCCGCCAGCTCCCGATCACGACTAGAGAACGAGGGCTCTTTATGACAGGTTTGTCACTGTGCTGACAGCACACAGTGAGTGTGCAGTACAAGGTAGATAGTGACAAATTAATATGGACATTGTATATAGTGCTACAGGAAGCATTTAGAAAACATTTGACAAGTTGTACATTTCTTTTTAAAGCTGCAGCTAAAGTGTTTTAAACATGGACCTTATTGATAGCTGTCACTTTAACCTCTAATGGCTGAAACTAAATCAAATCTTAATGCCTGAATCCCGTTTTGCAACTTTGGCATGTGTTAGTAAATCTGTACACATCAAACAACTATATAGTGGATCCAGGTAAATTATACCATTTTTTTTTTTTTTTTTTCAGAATAAGTTGGGCGTGGTAAGCATTAATGAATAGCTCCTGGTATATATTATGAAATTAAAACTATCCACACAATAGTTTAAAAATATAGATAGATAGATAGATAGATAGATAGATAGATAGATAGATAGATAGATAGATAGATAGATAGATAGATAGATAGATAGATAGATAGATAGATAGATAGATAGATAGATAGATAGATAGATCCCACCTTCAAGCACAAATTCCCCCTCCCAACATAAATCCTCTCCACCCTTCCAGCACAAATCCTCCCCCTTCTAGCACATCTCCTCTCCCCATCCAAATTGTCCCTCAGCACAAAACCTCTTACCAACCCCCCAATCACTCCTCCCAGCATAAATGCACATCCAGCACAAATTTGTGTTACCTGCCCCCACCCCCACCTCTGCGGGTCATATGGCCCGCTAGTACAATTTTCCCTCTCTGAAAACCTAAAATAGACCTCAAATCAGTGTGGCTCAAAACAAGGAGACATCCCTAATCCCAAGCTCCTCCCCCTCGTGGGCATAGTTCATGTCAAAGGAGCCTTGCTTCCCTTCTCTGACATGTGTGGATGCTACAGGCAGCTAGTGGGGAAAAAATGCCAGATGCCACAGAGGGGGAGAAAGTGGTGCTAGGGACCTGGGGCACCCCACAGGAGATGTGGGACAAGTGCCCAGGGTGCCTGATACTAGCACCCCTCTGCCAGAGGGATTTGTAGGGCCAAGTGCAGGAACTGGGCCCTGGGACACTGGAATTTAGTCCTACAGAATCAGGGACTGTTAGGAGGTGTGATCTTGCATCCCCAACAATTTTGAACCCAGGCAATTGCCCCTTTGGCCCCACCAATGCTATGCCACTTTTATGAAGTGTGTTTCCAGCACAAATGCCTTGGAAGATGGCTCACTTTAATGACAACATGTTCATGTGTTATACTTTACAGAGAGGGGGGGGGGGGTGCAGAAAGGGATAGAGAGAGAGGGGGTGACAAAAAGAGAGAGGGTGACAGAGAAAGAGAGAGAGATACTAGTTGACTTTTTGCCAGATGTTCTCAAATCATTAACCATGATGGTCTTTCCTAAAATGATGTTGACCTATAACAGCTTGCTTTCAGTTGAACACAAAAAAATGCTAATTAATGCTTAAGGCAGATACCAAAGCTTGAAAGAGAAGATAGAAGTACAGAGATGTATAGTAACTAAGTAGAACTACTTCACTACTGTACTTAAGTAGGGTTGAGCGGACATCTAGATGTCCGTGTTCGACGGGTTCGGCCGAACTTTAAAAAAAAGTCCGGGTCCGTGTCCCGGACTTTTACCGAACTTTTCCCGGACACCGAACCCCATTGAAGTCAATGGGGACCCGAACTTTAAGGCACTAAAATGGCTCTAAAACACCAAAGGAAAGGGCTAGAGTGCTGCAAATGGCAGCAAAACGTAATTAAGAGCATGGCAAGTGCTCTGCAAACAAATGTGGATAGGGAAATAACTTAAAACAACAAAAAAAAAACAGAAAAATAAAACAATGTTCTTCTTCATCTCTGAAGGACGAGGCCCATATGGAGTAGTAGGGAGGTTGAGGTGGTGGTGGATGTGGCGGTGACATAGGCATGCGCACAGGGTGTGCCTGGGCACACCCTAATCACCTAGGGCACATAGCATTGCCAGTGAGGAGATGGGAAAGATCTCCCTCGGACCTGCTCTGCTCTATTTCTCTTTGCCTACAGGTACATGGCCCCGATACATTACTCTCCCTGCTGGCAAACACATGCATGTGTATTTCAACTTTGGGGTGCACACCTTAATGCAATAGGCTGCGCACACTGATGGGTGGTGTAGGTGGAAGCGGCAGTGGAGGAGGACCAGGGCCGGATTAAGAGCATCATGGGCTTGGTGCTGAGGATTTTGAAGGGCCTTAAGGGCCGTGCCTTGCCATGCACCCAGAGGAGGAAGGGTGCAGCCATGCATGCCTAATTCAACATGGGATGCTGTCTCTGAAGCCCATAAACACATCCATGCATCGGCAACTGTCCCTCCTTGTCCGGCCTTCGCGCTGTGTGGGGAGGTTCTGAGGGTGCTGCCTGGGGAAGCGAGCATAGAAGCCAGACTTCTGTGTTTACAAGTGACAGAAGAGCGGTAACAGTGAATATGGCCAACCCGGGGCCTATATAAAAGGTAGGGGCCTGGAGCTGCAGCTCCAATAGCCCCTACGTTAATCTGGCCCTGAGGAGGAGGATGAGGTAGCCAACACTGCTTCTTTTCACAAATTTTAAATGAGGGTACACCCCAAAAGAGTGAGAAAGAGCAAAAATGGAACAATGGGTGGGTAAGGTCGGTATCCATTGCTATTCTGCACAAGGTACGGAAAAGTCCCGTGGGATCCATGCCTGGTTCATTTTAATGAACGTGAGCTTGTCCACATTGTCTCTGGACAGGCGGCTGCGCTTGTCTGTTATAACGCCCCCAGCCGTGCTAAATACCCGTTCAGATAATACACTGGCTGCAGGGCACGCCAGCACCTCCAAGGCGTAAAGGGCAAGCTCAGGCCATGTGCCCAATTTGGAGACCCAGAAGTTGAAGGGGGCAGACCCCTCATTCACTACATGTAGGCGTGTGCACACATACTGCTCCACCATGTTGGTAAAATGCTGCCTCCTGCTAAGACGTTCCATCTGATCTCCTCGTGCTGCTGTTTGTTGTGGCGTGCTGACAAAGCTTTTCCACATTTCGGCCATGCTAACCCTGCCTTCTGAGGTGCTGGCGGTGCCCTGGTTGCGTTGGCGACCTCCTCCTCCTCCTCCTCCTCCTCTGCCTTGTGCTTCAACTGCGGCCCCGCTGTCAGATGGGAATGCCAGCAGCATGGCGTCTACCAGCGTGCGCTTGTACTCGTGCATCTTGCGATCGCGCTCCAGTGAGTGAATTAAGGACGGTACGTTGTCCTTGTAACGGGGATCCAGCAGCGTGGCCACCCAGTAATCAGCACAAGTTAGAATGTGGGCAACTCGGCGGTCGTTGTGGAGACACTGCAGCATGTAATCGCTCATGTGTGCCAGGCTGCCCAGAGACAACGAAAGGCTGTCCTCTGTGAGAGGTGTATCGTCCGTGTCCTCTGTATCCCCCCAGCCACGCACCAGTGATGGCCATGAGCTGGCCTGGGTGCCACCCTGCTGTGAACATGGTTCCATCTCCTGCTCCAGCTCCTCCTCCTCCTCATCCTCCTCATCCTCCAGAACTGTGCCCCTGCTGGACAATTGTGTCCCTGGCGTTTGTGTGTGCAGGAACCCACCCTCGGAGCCCCTTGCGAATGACTGCCCTGAAAGCCTTGGAAATGTTACCTCTTCATCCTCCTCCTCCTCCTCATCCTGTGCCACATCCTCTTCCATCATCGCCCGAATTGTTTTTTCAAGGAGGCATAGAAGTGGGATAGTTAAGCTGAGAACGGCGTCATTGCCACTGGCCATGGTGGTGGAGTACTCAAAACAGCGCAACAAGGCACACAGGTCTCGCATGGAGGCCCAGTTATTGGTGGTGAAGTGGTGCTGTTCCGCAGAGCGACTCACGCGTGCGTGCTGCAGCTGAAACTCCACTATGGCCTGCTGCTGCTCGCACAGTCTTTCCAGCATGTGCAAGGTGGAGTTCCACCATGTGGGCACGTCACATATGAGGCGGTGAGCGGGAAGGCCGAAGTTACGCTGCAGCGCTGCCAGGCGAGCAGCAGCAGGGTGAGAACGCCGAAAGTGCGCACAAACGGCCCGCACTTTCTGCAGCAGCTCTGACATATCGGGGTAGTTTTTAAGGAACCTCTGCACCACCAAATTCAGCACATGCACCAGGCAAGGGATGTGCGTCAAACCGGCTAGGCCCAGAGCTGCTATGAGATTTCTCCCGTTATCGCACACCACCAGGCCGGGCTTGAGGCTCGCTGGCAGCAACCACTCATTTGTCTGCTGTTCCATGCTCCTCCACAACTCCTGCGCGGTGTGTGGTTTGTCCCCCAAACAGGCAAGTTGTAAAACTGCCTGCTGTCGTTTACCCCTGGCCGTGCTGAAGTTGGTGGTGAAGGTGTTACGCTGTCCGGATGAGGAGGCGGTAGAGGATGAGGAAGCGGAGTAGGAGGAGTTAGGAACAGGAGGCAAACTGAAGCGCCCTGCAATCCTCGGTGGTGGAAGGACATGTGCCAAATTGCTATCCGCCTCAGGCCCATCCGCCACTGCATTTACCCAGTGTGCCGTTAGGGAGATATAACGCCCCTGACCGTGCTTACTGGTCCACGTATCGGTAGTTAGGTGGACCTTGGCACAGATGGCGTTGCGCAGTGCACACCTGATTTTTTCCCCCACTTGGTTGTGCAGGGAAGGGATGGCTTGCCTGGAAAAGTAGTGGCGGCTGGGCACGACGTACTGTGGGACAGCCACCGACATAAGGTTTTTAAAACTGTGCGTCTCCACCAGACGGAATGACAGCATTTCAAAGGCCAATAATTTTGAAACGCTGGCATTCAGGGCCAGGGATCGTGGGTGGGTAGGGGGGTACTTCCTCTTCCTCTCAAGTGTTTGGGAGATGGAAAGCTGAACGCTTCCACGGGACATTGTGGAGATGGTTGTTGGTGACCCAGGTGGTGGTGTTGCTGACAGATCGTCTGTTTGCGGGGTGGCAGGTGCCGGTATCACTACAGATGTGGCTGGAGCGACCGAGACTGCAGCAGAAGAGGAAGCAGGATGAGCCAGAGACGTTTCTTGGTTTTGAAGGTGTGTACTCCACTGCAGCTCGTGCTTTGCACTTAGATGCCTGATCATGCAGGTTGTGCTCAGGTTGAGAAGGTTTATTCCTCGCTTCAAGCTCTGATTGCACAGGGTGCAAACCACTCGTGTCCTGTCATCAGCACATTTTCTAAAGAACTTCCACGCTAGAGAACTCCTTTGAGCTGACTTTGGTGCGCTCGTTCCCTTGCTGCGTTGAGCAGTAGCGGGCGTAGTGTCTAGGGCACGGCCGCTCCGCTTCTGCACCCTGCTCCCTCTTCTGCTGTGCTGGTGGCTCTGTGCGACCACCGCCTCTTCCTCCAAACTACTCAGGTCACCTGCATGACGTTCATTCCATGTGGGTTCGAGGACCTCATCGTCCTCCACATCATCTTCCACCCAGTCTTCACCCCTGCCCTCCTTGTCGGTCTCCACTATGCTGAAAGCCGCAGCAGTTGGCACCTGCGTTTCGTCATCATCGGAGACGTGCTGCGATGATCCTTGCATGTACTCATCTTGAGAAATAAGTGGTTGGGCATCGCTGCACTCAATCTCTTCCACTTCTGGGGCAGGGCTAGGTGGATGGCCCTGGGAAACCCTGCTGACAGAGTCATCAAAAAGAAGAAGAGACTGCTGTATGGCTTGGGGCTCAGACTGCTTGCCTGATTTGCAAGGGGGTGAGGTGAAAGACGGTTGGACATCGGCTGCAGGTGCCAACTGTGACCTTTCTGCAGTAGACTGGGTGGGAGACAATGTGAAGGAACTGGAGGCACTGTCAGCAGCAAACCAATCTACTATCGCCTCCACTTGTTCTGGCCTCATCACTTCTAGGGGCGTATGATGCCCTACCAAATACTGATGCAGGTTCTGTCGCCTACTCACACTTGAGGAAGGTGTTTCACTTGTGCGTGTAGCTGACCACGTCCTCTCCTTGCAACAGGAGCTCTACCAGCAGCACCACGACCCAGGCCACGGCCCTTATTTGACGGTCTCCTCATATTTCTGTAATTTAAGATCTTGCCCTAGAAAGGTTTTTATTGAATAGCGGAATAGGAAATATGATCCAAAAAAGTGTATGTATCTCGTACGTACAAAACCACACTAGGCCACAATTACTATTGTTTCTACCCCTAAAAGGATGGATGAGGAGTAGGAGGAGTATGGAACAGAAAGCACCCTCAAATCTTCAGAAGTATGAGATGAACCTCAAAAACTTGGAAAGGTGGATCTCACACGTACCGACACAGACTATCCCGCAATTCAATTGATCCTCAAAGGTTTTTATTGAATAGCGGAATAGGAAATATGATCAAAAAAAGTGTATGTATCTCGCACGTACACCACCACACTAGGCCCCAATTACTATTGTTTGTACCCCTAAAAGGATGGTTGAGCAGTAGGAGGAGGAGTATGGAACAGGCAGCACCCTCAAATCTTCAGAAGTATGAGATGAACCCCAAAAACTTGGAAAGGTGGATCTCACACGTACCGACACAGACTATCACGCAATTTAATTGATCCCCAAAGGTTTTAATTGAATAGCGGAATAGAAAATATGATCAAAAAGAAAGTGTATGTATCTCACACGTACACCACCACACTAGGCCCCAATTACTATTGTTTGTACCCCTAAAAGGATGGTTGAGGAGTAGGAGGAGGAGTATGGAACAGGCAGCACCCTCAAATCTTCAGAAGTATGAGATGAACCCCAAAAACTTGGAAAGGTGGATCTCACACGTACCGACACAGACTATCACGCAATTTAATTGATCCCCAAAGGTTTTAATTGAATAGCGGAATAGAAAATATGATCAAAAAGAAAGTGTATGTATCTCACACGTACACCACCACACTAGGCCCCAATTACTATTGTTTGTACCCCTAAAAGGATGGTTGAGGAGTAGGAGGAGGAGTATGGAACAGGCAGCACCCTCAAATCTTCAGAAGTATGAGATGAACCCCAAAAACTTGGAAAGGTGGATCTCACACGTACCGACACAGACTATCACGCAATTTAATTGATCCCCAAAGGTTTTAATTGAATAGCGGAATAGAAAATATGATCAAAAAGAAAGTGTATGTATCTCACACGTACACCACCACACTAGGCCCCAATTACTATTGTTTGTACCCCTAAAAGGATGGTTGAGGAGTAGGAGGAGGAGTATGGAACAGGCAGCACCCTCAAATCTTCAGAAGTATGAGATGAACCCCAAAAACTTGGAAAGGTGGATCTCACACGTACCGACACAGACTATCACGCAATTTAATTGATCCCCAAAGGTTTTAATTGAATAGCGGAATAGAAAATATAATCAAAAAGAAAGTGTATGTATCTCACACGTACACCACCACACTAGGCCCCAATTACTATTGTTTGTACCCCTAAAAGGATGGTTGAGCAGTAGGAGGAGGAGTATGGAACAGGCAGCACCCTCAAATCTTCAGAAGTATGAGATGAAGCCCAAAAACTTGGAAAGGTGGATCTCACACGTACCGACACAGACTATCACGCAATTTAATTGATCCCCAAAGGTTTTAATTGAATAGCGGAATAGAAAATATGATCAAAAAGAAAGTGTATGTATCTCACACGTACACCACCACACTAGGCCCCAATTACTATTGTTTGTACCCCTAAAAGGATGGTTGAGCAGTAGGAGGAGGAGTATGGAACAGGCAGCACCCTCAAATCTTCAGAAGTATGAGATGAACCCCAAAAACTTGGAAAGGTGGATCTCACACGTACCGACACAGACTATAATGCAATTTAATTGATCCCCAAAGGATTTAATTGAATAGCGGAATAGAAAATATGATCAAAAAGAAAGTGTATGTATCTCACACGTACACCACCACACTAGGCCCCAATTACTATTGTTTGTACCCCTAAAAGGATGGTTGAGCAGTAGGAGGAGGAGTATGTAACAGGCAGCACCCTCAAATCTTCAGAAGTATGAGATGAACCCCAAAAACTTGGAAAGGTGGATCTCACACGTACCGACACAGACTATCACGCAATTTAATTGATCCCCAAAGGTTTTAATTGAATAGCGGAATAGAAAATATGATCAAAAAGAAAGTGTATGTATCTCACACGTACACCACCACACTAGGCCCCAATTACTATTGTTTGTACCCCTAAAAGGATGGTTGAGCAGTAGGAGGAGGAGTATGGAACAGGCAGCACCCTCAAATCTTCAGAAGTATGAGATTGTGTTCACTGTACCCCACAAAGATTGTGTTCACTGCACCCCACAAAGATTGTGTTCACTGCACCTCAAAAAGGATTTTGTTCACTGCACCCCACAAAGATTGTGTTCACTGCACCCTAAAAGGATTTTGTTCACTGCACCCCAAAAAGATTGTGTTCACTGTACCCCCCAAAGATTGTGTTCACTGCACCCCACAAAGATTCTGTTCCCTGTACCCCACAAAGATTGTGTTCACTGCACCCCACAAAGGATTTTGTTCACTGCACCCCAAAAAGATTGTGTTCACTGCACTCCAAAAAGGATGTTGTTCACTGCACCCCAAAAAGGATTTTGTTCACTGCACCCCACAAAGATTGTGTTCACTGCACCCCACAAAGGATTTTGTTCACTGCACCCCAAAAAGATTGTGTTCACTGTACCCCCCAAAGATTGTGTTCACTGCACCCCACAAAGGATTTTGTTCACTGCACCCCAAAAAGATTGTGTTCACTGTACCCCCAAAGATTGTGTTCACTGCACCCCACAAAGATTCTGTTCACTGTACCCCACAAAGATTGTGTTCACTGCACCCCACAAAGGATTTTGTTCACTGCACCCCAAAAAGATTGTGTTCACTGCACCCCAAAAAGGATGTTGTTCACTGCACCCCAAAAAGGATTTTGTTCACTGCACCCCAAAAAGATTGTGTTCACTGCACCCCACAAAGATTGTGTTCACTGCACCCCACAAAGGATTTTGTTCACTGCACCCCAAAAAGATTGTATTCACTGTACCCCCCAAAGATTGTGTTCACTGCACCCCACAAAGGATTTTGTTCACTGCACCCCAAAAAGATTGTGTTCACTGTACCCCCCAAAGATTGTGTTCACTGCACCCCACAAAGATTATGTTCACTGTACCCCACAAAGATTGTGTTCACTGCACCCCACAAAGGATTTTGTTCACTGCACCCCAAAAAGATTGTGTTCACTGCACCCCAAAAAGGATGTTGTTCACTGCACCCCAAAAAGGATTTTGTTCACTGCACCCCAAAAAGATTGTGTTCACTGCACCCCACAAAGATTGTGTTCACTGCACCCCACAAAGGATTTTGTTCACTGCACCCCAAAAAGATTGTGTTCACTGCACCCCAAAAAGGATTTTGTTCACTGCACCCCAAAAAGGATGTTGTTCACTGCACCCCAAAAAGGATTTTGTTCACTGCACCCCACAAAGATTGTGTTCACTGCACCCCAAAAAGGATTTTGTTCACTGCACCCCAAAAAGATTGTGTTCACTGTACCCCCCCAAAGATTGTGTTCACTGCACCCCACAAAGGATTTTGTTCACTGCACCCCAAAAAGATTGTGTTCACTGCACCCCAAAAAGGATTTTGTTCACTGCACCCCAAAAAGGATGTTGTTCACTGCACCCCAAAAAGGATTTTGTTCACTGCACCCCAAAAAGATTGTGTTCACTGCACCCCACAAAGATTGTGTTCACTGCACCCCACAAAGGATTTTGTTCACTGCACCCCAAAAAGATTGTGTTCACTGCACCCTAAAAAGGATTTTGTTCACTGCACCCCAAAAAGGATGTTGTTCACTGCACCCCAAAAAGGATTTTGTTCACTCCACCCCAAAAAGATTGTGTTCACTGCACCCCACAAAGATTGTGTTCACTGCACCCCAAAAAGATTGTGTTCACTGCACCCCACAAAGATTGTGTTCACTGCACCCCAAAAAGGATGTTGTTCACTGCACCCCAAAAAGATTGTGTTCACTGCACCCCACAAAGATTGTGTTCACTGCACCCCACAAAGGATTTTGTTCACTGCACCCCAAAAAGATTGTGTTCACTGCAGCCCAAAAAGATTGTGTTCACTGCAGCTCACACACAGAAAAATGGATGTGGATCACTGACACCTGCCTATCTCCTATCCCACACCACACAGCAATATCGATTGTAGTTTGTAGAACACAGTTTCCCTAAAATTCAGCAGCAGCCTCTCCCTAACAGTATTGAGAAGAGATCGTAGATCGGGACTAAGTGCAGACCCCACACAGCAATATCGATTGTAGTTTGTAGAACACTCTGACCCTAAAATTCAGCAGCAGCCTCTCCCTAACAGGATTGAGAAGAGATCGTAGATCAGGATTGAGTGCAGACCCCACCCCCCACACAGCAATATCGATTGTAGTTTGTAGAAGACACTGACCCTATAATTCAGCAGACTCTATCCCTAAAATGCCTACAACTCGCCCTGCCTAAACACTCCGACCTGTCCCTCAATTCTATCCGGACACAAATGGTTTTTTCCTGCCTGTCTTTCCCTAATCAGCAGCCAGCACGTTGATGTGTGCTCTGTCCCTGATCTAAGCAGCAGAATGAAGACGCTGCGGCTGCCTGGAACTTATAAAGACTTGGTCACATGCTTCAGACGGCCATTCACAGCTACTGAGACATTTGCAGGCATGGCTGGGATGGCTTAAGGCACACCAGTTAAACGATTGTTGATTGGCTGTTGAAAGCCCGCCATGAAAAGAGCGCCAAAGCATGCAAAACCCGGAAATAAAACGACCGAACACGGATTTTTACCCGAACATACAGTAAAGTGTCCGTGTCCGTGTTCGGGTACAAAGAATCCAATTATTCGGTACGAACACGAATAATACAGTCCGTGTTCGCTCAACACCATACTTAAGTACCGAAAGAAGGTATCTGTACTTTCCTAGAGTAAAATCTTTTTCTCCTACTTCCACTTTTACTTCACTACATTTTTTCGATGATTTCAATACTTCTACTCCGATATTTTTTTTTTGTGCTGCATAGTTACTTGTTACTATTATAAAAATTACCACTGCCAGAACAGTAGTTGGCAGGTTTCATGAAGCTCAAAATATGTGTATTATCAGTGCATACGAAAATAAATGCTACTGTATGTATAAATAAAAGCTGCATTTGAAATAATAAAAAACAATATGATGTTCAAACTTTTGACTTCTTTCTTTAATAACTACATAACACAGTACGTGTACTTTTACTTTCAGTACTTGAGTAGCAATTTTTTTTTCAAAACTACTGGTACTTTTACTTTCAGTACTTGAGTAGCAAAATTTTTAAAAAAACTACTTGCAATACTTAAGTACAAAAAATGTTGAATACTTTAGTACTTCTACTCAAGTCACTTTTTGATAGAGCACTTCCACTTCTACTCAAGTCACTTTTTGATCGAGCACTTGTACTTTTACTCAAGTATGGGTTTTGAGTACTTTATACAACTCTGTAGAAGTGATAACAAGAGTAAAGCCTTGTACAGATGAACAGGTTATCGGATGAATTTTCATAGGTTTTTGTTGCATGCTAGTCTCATATGGAATGTAAAGAGGTTATTTTCTTACGAAAATTCTCGTTCGACAGAATTAAACTTCAGAAGTGATGTCATGTGTTTCCGAGCATGCGTAGTCTTGCTCTTATGATTTTATTTCGAATGAAAACTGTACTAATTAAAAAAATAAATAACTAAAAAACTGCACATCCAGTTTTTGTCGTACGAAAATTTGTAATTGGCTGTCAAAAGCACTATACTAACGATCCAAAAATTGTCAGACCGTTCGTTGGACAAAATTTTACTTCCAATTTTCTAATCGTGTGTACGGGCCATAAGACACAACTGACAAATTGATCAACTCCTTGTTTGCCTCTTTTTCAGTTCATTTACAGATGTGCACATCTTTGATTAGGGGATTGGTGAATACAGTATACACCAGTGAATATTACTCATCAACAGTTGCCAGTTAAGTCTGTGAGAAGACAAAATCTATTTGTGTGTTATACTGTATTTCTTCTGGTAACATGAAGGTTATGTAAAACAACAAAAAAAAAAAAACTTTTCTAAACCAAAGAATGTGTCATAGATAAATAATCATTTTTGTTCCTCAAATCATCTGTATTCTTTGAATATTAAAGCAGAAGTAAACTCCTACAAAAGAATACTTGGGATTGTCGTTTTGAAGGCTCCCTGCTGGTAGAACACAATAGTGCTGCGGGAGGGATTCCCCCATCAACACTGACTTTGTTGATGAGAGAATCAAGCCTTTTTTTTCCTTCCACCTATCGTGGTAGGAAAAAAAAAATGTATAATCTATGGCTGCTTTACTGTTTTGGAACAAGGAGAGAAATAGGGAATGGAGAAAAAGGTGTATAAGTATACAAACATAATCAAAATGTAAAACGCAAAAGACAGAAATTACATGTGAAGAACAGAAAAACGTGTTTAGTTTATTTTCGGAGAGATTCGTTATGTTATTTATTTTGTTTTGTTGATTCATTTATGTTTAGTTTACGTTCAGTTTACTTTAGTTTCATTCAGTTTTGTTTTTTTTTATTATTTTTCTAACAACCTCCAAATTTTCAGGAACGATTCTAACAATGATCGACTGATTCAAATTCTGTATGAAGGATAGCTGGTTGTAAAGAAGTGGGCCAGGAAACTGACCACTGTGTCCTTAACAACCCATTAGGTCAAAATGTTTTAAAAAAACGGCATGGGGTCCCCCCTAAAGTTCATACCAGACCCTTATCTGAGCATGTAGCCTGGCAAGCCAGGAAATGGGGGGGGGGGGGGGCAAGTGAGCGCCCCCCTCCAGAGTCATTCCTGGCTACATGCCCTCAATATGGGGGGGTGCATTGGGATAGGGGGGATTCTCTTCAAAGCACCTTGTCCCCATATGGATGAGGTGAAGGACCTCTTCCCCACAACCCTGGGCCGGTGGTTGTGGGGGGTTAACTTATCAGAGACCGGAA
Source organism: Pelophylax lessonae (assembly GCF_965119305.1). NCBI lineage: Eukaryota > Metazoa > Chordata > Amphibia > Anura > Ranidae > Pelophylax > Pelophylax lessonae. The sequence goes on along the minus strand of NC_138772.1, from coordinate 336,814,383 downwards.
GCCCCTGTTAACAAGGGGTCCCCAGATCCCAGCTCCCCATGTGAATGAGTATAGGGTACCTACTCATTCACCAAAAAAGTGTAAAAAGTGATTAGTCCTTTATTTATAAAAATTATATAATAAATAAAGTCCCCCAAAATAGATCCAACGTTAATCACGATAAAAAAAAAAAAACCTCTGCACTCGATGAAGGCTCCCGCTGTCTGACAGCTCCGCCATCTGACAGTTGTTAACCACTTCCCCTGGGTCACCGTCATATGATAAAAAATATAATAATATATATATATATATATATATATATATATATATATATATATATATATAAACATACAATATCTCATAAAAGTGAGTACACCCCTCACACCTCCAAGATGATCACTGCCTTGCTATAGAAGCTGAAAGTAAAGGTGATGGACTGGCCAAGCATGTCTCCAGACCTAAACCCTACTGAGCATCTGTGGGGCATCCTCAAACAGAAGGTGGAGAAGCGCAAAGTCTCTACCATCCACCAGCTCCGTGATGTTGGCATGGAGGAGTGGAAGAGGACTCCAGTGGCAACCTGTGAATTTCTGGTAAACTCCATGCCCAAGAGGGTTAGGGCAGTGCAGGAAAATAATGGTGGCACTTTGGGCCCAATTTGGATAGTTTCACTTAGGGGCATTAATGGCTGTGTGTTGAGGTATTTTGAGGGGGCAGCATATTTATACTTGTTTTTATTTACATTGTAGCAACATATCATTTCTTCAGTGCTGTCACATGAAAATAATGAAATACTTATAAAAATGTGAGGGGTTTACTCACTTTTGTGAGATTATATATATATATATATATATATATATATATATATATATATACACACATATATATATATATATATATATATATATATATATATATATATACACACACATATACACACACACATATATATATATATATATATATATATATATACTGTATATATATATTTTTTTCTAGCAATAAAAATATGATCATTTTACATGTAGGAGCGAAGTGCCAGAATTGGCTTGGGAGGCAAGTAGTTAAATAACTAAGGGATGGGGCCACCCAATGATGTCACTGGGTGACCCTACCCCTTGTGACATCATCGACCCAACATGCCGCGGTCGATGATGTCACAAGGGGGAACAGTGACTTGGTGACATAATTGGGTGGCAAATCACCTTAGTTATTTAAGAACTGTCAGATGGTGGAGCTGTCAGACGGCGGAGGCCTTCGTCAGGTGCAGAGCTCTTTTTTTTCCCATTGTGATAAATGTTGAATCTATTTCGGGAAACATTTAGTTATTAATTCATTTTTCTAAATAAAGGGATCTTGAGTCCTCCTTGTTAAAGGGGGCTTCCAGACTCCACCCTGCACAAGGCAAGGGTTGTGGGGAAGAGGCCCTTGTCTCCATCAACATGGGGACGAGTTGCTTGAGAGTCCCCCCTGCCCCAAAGCACCTACTCATTTTGAGGACATGTGGCCCGGTATGGTTCAGGAGAGTTATGATTGAATGGTTTGGGTCGACCATCAGTTCGACCCGAACTTTGGGTGTTCGAAATTCGGCTGAATTCCGAACTTTTTGCGGTATAATACGCCCCCCAGTATATAACATAGCCCCGCCTAACCTCTAGCACTGTAATACAGAGGCTTTCGAAGAGAGTGGAAGCATTTGTGTTTCTCCTGCTGTGTTACAACGTTTGCTGAATTGCTTGTAAAGCTCCAGTGTCATTTTGCAATTATCTTCTGCTGTATGGAGCTGTTCTTTTAGTGTGAGGAAAGGGATATGCAGTGTAGTTAGGGTACTATATACAACTATAGTTAGATTCAATAATTTAGTTTTTGCAGGGATACTTTTAAGTGTCAGGGTTCCGTCTAGTGAGCATGTTGCACTGCTGATATATCTACAGCAGGTATACGTGCTTGCTTGTCAGCTATTGTGCAAAATATATTTCAGCGATACACACATCTGCTGTATTTAGCGACAACTTTGGGTCGCAAAGCAGTGTGCGTTTTGCAGGGGAATTTCACCGCGCAGAGTTGCCAAAGCCTCAGTGACAACTTAACGCCTGTTCTTGTTGTAAGCGTTAAGTCCACTGTGCAAAAGGCTTTTCTACTCTGCGGCACACACATCTGCTGTATTTAGCGACAACTTTGGGTCGCATAGCAGTGTGCGTTTTGCAGGGGAATTTCACGGCGCAGAGTTGCCAAAGCCTCAGTGACAACTTAACGCCTGTTTTTGTTGTAAGCCTTAAGTCCACTGTGCAAAAGGCTTTGCTACTCTGCGGCACACACATCTGCTGTCTTTAGCGACAACTTTGTCAGGTAGACCAAGGAAAGGCATACGTGGCCCTGCTGCGGAAAGGGACACAGCTTCTAGGGTGTCTAGAGGCAAGGGTGGACGTGGTGGTCAGTCCTCAGCCAGGCCACCATCTTGATTGTTCTCCCACAGTGGCCAAGCTATACGTCCACAGTACGTACAGTAGGTGGTGGACTATATTACCAAACCCTCATCATCGTCATCATCAGCAACTACAATGACCCAGGCAGAGAAAAGTGGTCAGTCTTCTGAAGTTGGCAGAGCAAATAAAGATGAGTCCATGTCCACCTCAAGTCCTCCCTTAGACCCAACTTCAGACATGGCAGAGGAGTCAGCTGAGCTGATTGACCACAGTGTCGGTCATCTACTCCTACCTGATGCTCAGTCCTTTATGGAGTCTGATGTTGGGTCTGAGGTTGAGGAGGAGGCAGAGCAAGCAAGAGGGGAGAGCAGACGGCCCACTCCATCTAACTCCGCACCTGTTGTCTCCCGGGCCACATCTGATGCTCAGTCCTTTAAGGAGTCTGATGTTGGGTCTGAGGTTGAGGAGGAGGCAGAGCAAGCAAGAGGGGAGAGCAGACGGCCCACTCCATCTAAGGCCGCACCAGTTGTCTCCCGGGCCATGCCTGATGCTCAGTCCTTTATGGAGTCTGATGTTGGGTCTGAGGTTGAGGAGGAGGCAGAGCAAGCAAGAGGGGAGAGCAGACGGTCCACTCCATGTAAGGCCGCACCTGTTGTCTCCCGGGCCACTATACAAACCTCTTCTTGCTGGGTCTTTTTTGAGACATCTCATGCAGATCGAACAGTTGCGATCTGCAAGATTTGTCATAAGGGAATAAAACGTGGCAAAAATGTAAACCACTTGGGTACAAGCTGCCTAACCAGGCATTTGACAACCCACCACTTGGCCCGTTGGCAGGAGCATTTGAAGAACCCGCAAAAGGGCCAAAGATCGGTCAGTCGGCCTCCTAGTCCTCCTCGCGCTCCTCCTCGTGCTCCACCTGCACATCAGTCTGTCCCTGCTATAGTCACTCATCACCTGTTGGCAGCCTCCACTGACAGGGATGAAGATATAGCATGCAGTGTCGCATCTACCTCCAGCACACCACCAGCTGTAACATCTAGATGGCAAATTTCGATTCCACACATGCTGGAACGAAAAAAAAAGTATACTCCCCGCCACCCACATTCCCAGCGTCTAAACAGTAGTTTGGCAAAACTACTGGCTCTGCAACTCTTACCATTTAACCTGGTAGAGTCTGCTCCCTTCCGCGACTTTGCAAAAGGTGCAGTTCCACAGTGGCAGGTGCCAAGTCGGCATTACTTTGCCCGTAAGGCTCTCTCATCCCTATACCAACATGTGGAAGGCAATGTAGTGTCGTCCCTGGCCAAGTCAGTCAGCCGTAAGACACACCTGACGGCTGACACTTGGTCAAGCAAACATGGGCAGGGACGGTACATTTCTGTCACTGCTCATTGGGTGACACTGCTTGCCAGTGGAAGGGATTGTAGCCAGAGCTCGGTGCTGCAGCCAGTATTGCCCCCATGTCTGCAAACAGCTGGTGGTGTCACTGATCCGGGTAGTTCGATCACTTCTACTCCCTCCTGCTCCTCCTCCTCTTCCTCCTCCATGCCCTCCTCTGCTGCATGGTCCTTTGAATATGATGAGGTACCACGTAAGCATTCAAAGGGCTATTCTATGTCTCAGGCCAAAAGGTGTCACGCAGTGCTGCAGCTTGTGTGTCTAGGGGACAGGCAGCACACTGCCCCTGAGATTCTTGGGGCTCTGCAGGCACAGGCCCAGAGGTGGTTGACACCACGCCAGCTGCAGCCAGGAATGGTGGTTACCGATAATGGGTCATTCCTCCTGGCCGCCCTTCGGCAGGGAAAGTTGACCCATGTGCCATGCCTGGCGCATGTCCTGAATCTCGTGGTACAGTGGTTTTTGAACTCGTACCCGGTAATGCAGGATGTGCTAAGGATGGCAAGAAGGGTGTGCAGTCACTTCAGGCGGTCGTACAGTGCCACTGCACGTATGGCCGAAGTGCAGCGTGAGTTTCACCTGCCGGTACACCACCTCGTCTGGGACATGCCCACCCGCTGGAACTCCACCTTGGCTATGCTGCAGCGCCTGTACATGCAGCAGTGGGCCCTTAATGAATATCTCTGCGAGTACGGCACCAGCACTGGCTCAGCGCACCTGGGCTTTTTTTCGTCACGGCAGTGGCTTTTGATTAAGGATGCATGCGCTGTCCTCACGCCATTTGTGGAGGCCACAGAGATGGTCAGCCGGGTGTTACTGATTTAATGCGCATGCATCAGTAACACCCTACCGGTACTATTTTTGTTGGAGCACACTCTGCGTGGCATTATGGACAGGGCACTGGAGGCAGGAGGAAGAGGAGGACTTCCTTGCCTCTCAAAGCCCCCTTTATCCTGAGATTCCTGACCCCATTATGCCTAGCTCCCAGAGGCCCGATCAGGATCCAGGGGTGGAAGAGGAGGAGGAGGACGATTCTTTGGGAACTTTTGCAGGCTTTGAGGAGGAGGAGGAAGACATGCGGCAATCTGCAAGGCCTAGTTTGACTCCCTCTGGACACTTTGGAGTAGTACGTGGCTGGGAGGAGGAGCACGTTCAAGATCATGTCATTTTTAGTGACCCCGAGGAGTCAGCTTCTCAGGCCTTTGCAAATTTGCGACGCATGGCAAATATCATGCTTCAGAGCCTGCGAAAGGACCCCAGAATCAAGGCCATTAAAGAGACTGACCACTATTGGTTGGCCACCCTACTTGACCACCGGTACAAGTCAAAAGTCTCTGAGCTTTTACCATCCACCCAGAGAGTCCACAGGATCAAATCCCTTGAGGACACTCTCCAGAGGATTCTGGTGAACACGTTCCCCGACTCCCGTAGGGTTGCAGGGGCGGGGACAACCTACCATGGACTCTACTGCGGGTCACGAGAGGAGCATTGGAGAAGGCATTGGGTTGACGGATGCCTTTCGGGCTTTTTTTAGTCCTCACCGCCCAGGCCTCTCGCATCAACAGCGTCTGCATCACATGGTGGACGATTACATCAGGGCACAAAGTGACACAGAAGGCTTTTCATGTGACGAATCCGATCCACTGGCATACTGGGTCTTAAGTTTAGACAACTGGCCAGAAGTGGCCCAGTATGCCATGGAGTTGTTGGCCTGCCCTGCTTCCAGTGTCCTATCGGAACCGGCATTCAGCGCAGCAGAAGGATTCGTCACAGACCATCGAACGAGACTCTCCACTGACTCAGTCGACCGTTTGACTTTAAAATGAATCAGTCGTGGATATCAAGCTTTGATGCACCTGATGCAGACCTTGTAGTCTAGTCTATCATTGCGATGTGGCAGCTGAGCCTCAGTTTAAGCCTGGACCAGGGTGCCACCCTCCAACCCTTCTCTCGTTCTGTTTAGGTTCACAGAACCTCATTTTAGTTATACCAAAAATACCACCTGTTCCACAGGTGCACACCTTCATAATTTTTTGGCCTTCTGCAACATCAGCTCTTTGGGCTTACGGTGGGGAGGCTCTGCCAAACAAAAAATACCATGTTTGCACACCTGTTCCACAGGTGCACACCTTCATAATTTTTTGGCCTTCTGCAACACCAGCTCTTTGGGCTTACGGTGGGGAGGCTCCACCAAACAAAAAATACCATGTTTGCGCACCTGTTCCACAGGTGCACACCTTCATAATTTTTACGCCTTCTTCAACACCAGCTCTTTGGGCTTACGGTGGGGAGGCTCCGCCAACACCAAAAATACCTTGTTTGCGCACCTGTTCCACAGGTGCACACATTCATAATTTTTACGCCCACTTCAAAACCAGCTCTTTGGGCTTACAGTGGGGAGGCTCCGCCAACACCCAAAACACAATGTTTGCTCACTTGATCCACAGGTACACATCTTCTTAATTTTTTCGCCTACTTCAACACCAGCTCTTTGGGCTTACAGTGGTATGGCTCCGCCAACACCCAAACAACAATTTTTGCGCACCTGTTTCACAGATGCATATCATTGCAATTTTTTTCCTTACAAAGGCAATTATTGCCTTCATGACCAGCACTTTCATAGGGTTAGGGTGTCAAGGCATCGTCAGCACCACAAAAGGCCCAATTTTTAAGCATCCTTAACTTTTTGTGCCTGATTCATAGTCCCTGGGGCATGACCCAGAACCCTAGGCACTTTTTAGGGGCATTTATTAGGTTTTAGGGCTTCAAAATGGTGTTTTTTGATTCCCAAAGTTCGGGTCCCTTTGATTTCAATGGGGTTCGGGAATCCAAACCGAACTTTCAGGAAATTCAGGTGTTCTGGCCGAACCTAACTTTTCAAAAGTTCGATCATCCCTACTGATGAGTCGTCGGTTGTTAAGGACGTGGCGTCCGGCTTTCTGGCCCGCTCCTTAACAAACAGCTATTCTTCACATGGAATTCAAATCGGTTGGTCATTTTTCGACCAGGCAAAATCCAAATCGTTCCAAAAATTGGAACTTGTTAGAAAACGAAGTTACATAATGAAACTAAATGAATTTCAATGAAATGTGTTACTATCTCATTCGGAGACTCGGATACACCGGAATCTCTGAATAACCAAAAATTGGTCTGAATTTATATGTGGACCCAAAGGAATTGCACGTGTCTAACAGAGATATAAAAATGTTGAAAAACAATTGTATAAAACACTAAGTAACACTAAGGTGGAAATGATTTCTGTATAAGAATCACCATCACCTATGTGTCAATTTAGTGTTAGTCATTATCTGGTTCTGACATTTATTGATAATGTGAAAAATGACCACAGTAGTTTGCCAGGATTTACCATCCCAATTAATGACTGCTAAAAAAGTACACATTTATTAGTTTTGCAGGAGATATAGTTGTATAGAGTAACTTCGTTTTCAATGAAAGTTTCATTCTTAGTCTACTTTGAGTACCAGTAAAGATCTTGTAAACTCACTCTAGAATACCCATCCACTCTATGATTGGTAGGACCAACTTGGTAAAATCTTTTGTATGCCTCAGTTGCTTTATTTTCTCCACAATAACCCAGTATTTATACCACTCAAAATATTCTGCAGAGTGAACTTGATTTTTAGAACATTATATTAGAGGAACCAATCACCCAGGACTTGGCTTGAACATTTGCATTGCTCAAAGGATAGAGGGGGTGTTGCTTTGCTGAAACCATGGCTGTATTACATGATAGTTCAACTCCAACATAAGGTGGGAGGTTTGACTTGACTATCTGCAGAGACTAGCTTAGCTACTGATTCCACATTATCTGTTATTCTGTACCTCACTAAGTCACAGCCACTTCATGAGGTTATGGAATCACACCATTTCTGTAAATGTAATGTAGAGCTACCCTTCAGGAGCCGCTGGTAGTTTGGTCTTGCCCCCCCCCCCCCCTTTTAGAACACACACAGCCAGACATATGCAATTTTCAGCACTATTCCTCTGGATTAAAACTGAGTCTAGGGGTACTGAACTTGTAAAAGAAATGCCCCCCCCCCCCTGGATCTTTAGGCTAACTGTGACTTGTTCCCCTTCCAGAGTCTCAGAGCACCACACTGTCACACTCTGCAGCACTAGGGTCTTGTATTCACTTAGCAATAGGACAGCAGGCCTTCTTCCTGCCAACTTCCTCCTGGCACTCCCCATTAAGACTCCTCTTGACCCAGCTCACTCCCTGGACAAAGGTTCTTCTGTAGGCCCACCTAGCTAAGCCTAGCTGGGACCTTAAAGTCTTCACTCTGGTTCCTCTAGCTGTTCTGCCCGCATGGAAGAGTTCCTGCCTTGGGGCAGGCCCCATCCTTAAGGACTGCTCCCAGGAACACTGTACTCTGCAACACAGGGTGGAAGGCAGGGTCATGGCCAGGAGGCAGGCTGAGGTCAGCTAAGGATACACAGCAGGATCATGGTCAGTAAGGGCAAAGTCAGCAACGAGCATTCAATTGGATTGTTATCAGGAAGTCAGCTGATGTCAACAAGAGGTAATCAGCAGGATTGTGGTCAGAAAGCAAGTCAAGGTCAACAATGAGCAGACAGATAATCCAAGGTCAGAATCAAGCCAGGAGAAAACAGGAGATCAGAGCAGTATGAAGAGACAAACCAGGTCAGCAATGGGAAATCAGGAATAAACACAGATTCAGGACACAGGGAACACAGAAGATCTGTGCAGCACTCTTTATTGAATAGGCTGACTGAGGCCATATCTTAAAGCAGGTGTGCATGCCTCTGTGCCTGCATGTGCAAAAGTTTGTCCAACGTGCCACATGCATTCTTGTGCAAACAAGCATGCCCAGGTAAACCTTCTGGCCAAGATCCTTGTTCTGCATTTTGGCACACGTGCGCACCTGAATAAGTCACTGACCCAGACCAACCATGCAGCAAGAAGACTCAATTCAGTGGTCTTATGATTTGTAAGAGTCAGTAGCTCAGAAAGCACCAAAGCCTATGGATGAGAAAAACAGCCAGGCAAAAGGGATTTTCAAAGTCAGCAATCACAGCACCCATATTTATCTTAGTACACATTTAATAATACAATGTAGCTTACCTACCTAATGTAGCAACCTTTTTCCCCAATTATGAATTTGTTGACCTAAGCAATAGGATCTGAGCAGTTTAGATATCACATTAGTGAGATGCCCTTTTTTTCAGCTCAAAAACAAAATGTCAATGTTTTTTTATTGTAATAATTTGATAGCAACAGTTAATTTCAAATAGTGTACACTCCCTTTAACCACCCCTTAATGTGCAGAATACTTGTTTGTAAAAAATAAATATTTGTTATCACAGTTTCATTGGAAATGATATCTTGTACCACCACACCTTTCAGGTTAACTCATTGAGCTAGAGGATTACATAAAGAGACACGTGTTCCGCAATTAAAAGGTAC
>NC_138772.1:335996155-336192431 GCF_965119305.1 Pelophylax lessonae | reverse complement strand
GAACCTGAGCCTGTGTCAGAAAGTCCGTATCTGAGGAGCAGTTCCTCCTCACCCGGAGGAACTGCCCCTTAGGGATATTTTGTAACCAACGTGGGTGGTGACCACTATAAATGGGTAAATACCCATTACGGTCAGTGGGTTTAAAGTACACACGAGTCTCCAGTATGTGATTTTTTACCATCACTTCTACATCCAAAAAATGGATGGACTCCTGACTCCAACTAAACTCCAATTTAACACCGTTATTATTGGAGTTGAGTGAGTCAGCAAATTCTCGCAGGGTACTTTCTGAACCTTCCCATATGAAAAACAGGTCATCAATGTACCTTCTGTAGATCTTCAGCTCGTTCTTAGCAAGCGCATAAATATACCGATCCTCCCACTCCCCCATAAAGAGATTGGCGAGGCTGGGAGCAAATTTAGCTCCCATTGCCACGCCACGTTTCTGGTTATAGAATGTTCCATTAAACCAGAAATAGTTGTGCGCTAAGCAGAACTCCAGTGCGCATTTCAAGAATCTCTTTTGGGGGTCCGGGAGGTCGGTACGACTACAGAAGGCCCAATTCAGAGCTAGTAATGCATCCTCATGCTGAATTATAGTATATAGCGAGGACACATCCGCTGTTACTAGAAAAACTTCTTTATCTGGGGATATCTGGACTTCCTTCAAGGCCCGGAGGAAATCTTTGGTGTCCTTAAGGTACGACCTCAGATTAACCACACTGGCCTGTAAGAAGAAGTCCAGGTATTCACCCAGTCTAGCGGTAACTGAATTGATCCCATTGACGATGGGTCTGGCTGGAGGATTATGTGCGTCCTTATGTATTTTAGGCAGAGTATATATCGTTGGTACTCTGTTAAAACTGGGCATAAGGTATCTCTGCTCTTTATCCGAAAGAACCCGATGATAATAGCCCGACTGTATCAGGTCTTTCAAGATCCTCCTGTACTCTAGGGTTGGATCCCTTCTCAGCTCCTCATAGGTCTCTGTATCTGAAAGCATACTGCTGAGTTGGTTCAGATAGAAATCTTTCTTTAGGATCACTACCCCTCCCCCCTTATCAGCAGGTCTAATTATGACATTTTTTCTTTCCTCCAAGGCCTCCAAACCTTGTTGGATGTGTCTAGGGTTCACCCCTTTTCTGGGCTGCAGAGCTGCCACATCCCGCAGCACCAGATTTTTAAACACATCCACACAGTGGTTGGAGGACTGTGGAGGATTAAACAGGGAGCGGTTTTTTAAACCACTATCCACCCCCACAGTGGTATCCACACTGTAAGATCGACTGTTGTTAATAACTCGATTTGGATTAAGAAAATGTCTCTTTAAATTAATTTTTCTCACATATTTATGCACATCTACGTACACATCAAATTTGTTGAGGGGTCTATGCTTGGCACATTTCAAACCAGCATTTAAAATGTTAGTCTCTTTTTGCGTGAGAACAATGCCAGCCAAATTGTACACGCCCGTTAATCCACTAGCCTTCTTTTTTTGTTGTTGGTACTTCCTCCCTGCTCGACATCCTCGCCTACGTGTTGTGCTTGGATAGGATATTGGGAGGATGGGCCGGCCCTCGGTGGATAACTCGGGGGACCCCATTCCATGGGTCTCCCCCTCCAGGGTCTGCCACCCCGTCTCCCTCCCCTGCCCCGACCGCCCCTCCATAAAAAAGGGCGAGGTGGGGGTACAGGCGTGGATGGCGCATTCGCGTCACCCAATGAATCATACCTGTTAGAGGTTGGGAGAGGTTTAGGTGAATTAAGACCTCCTCTATATATAGATCCATCTTGCCCACTATTCCTAAAAGGAACATGTTGCCATTGATCGTGGTTGGATGGATAGTTATTGTCATTGGATTTAGTCTTTCCCTTTTTCTTTCCCTTTTTATTTGGCATCGATGTTGCCGAATTGACATAGTAATTAGCACCCATACCACTAGAGGTGGATGGGAGCGGGGTATTGGGAACCGACTCCATGGGCCGTGCAATAGACTGTCCCGGCGGATTTTGCCAAGCATATATATTGCTGGTCCTGAAGTCTAACGTGTCCCTCTTATATTTCTTAATTTTCTTTTTATGTGTGTCCTTATCTATCTTATCTAATTTCTTCTTTACATCTGTATTAAACTTAATAACCTGAGCTAGATCTTTATCCGGCTCCAGGATTAATTGTAATTCAGCAATCCTCTTTTCAAGAAGAGCCATTTTACGTTTTTTCCTTTTCAGTACTAATTGTTGTAAGTCAGTACCTGCTTTGTTGAAAAAATCTAACCATTCCTTAGTAGATACCTCATCATCGAGGGCATCCTGGGGACTAACGTCCCACCTCAAACTCCTCATTATAATGCCCTCTTTGATATATTGATTAAAGGTACAGATATCCCACCATGTTCTCACTTGTTTCTCAAGTAGGTTGCCTAACAAGGTGAGATTTAAGGTTAGATCATGTGATGGTTCCTCTATAAACTCAGCAGAAAAAATAGTTTCCTCAATGAGGTTCCTATTCTTCAAAAAGGATATGACATCCATAGCAGCCAGGTTTTAAAACACAAAAATATCCAAAAGGAGCAAGTGAAACGGACACAAGTGGGGACTACAATTACTTACTCAACCGGCGCTATTACCAGGTACCTATAAGTATATAGAGTGATATATAAAATGCTAAAACAAATGATATATCTAAAAGCTGCTGCTATAAATATAACCGCATAAAATGAAGGTGCATGATAGTGACAATCAAAACAGAAGTACTAAAACACACTAGCAGCGCTAAAATTCATAAATAATAAATGAAGTGCAGTCCATTGGGATAATGTCCATATGTTCATATAATCATGCAATGTGCCCAGAAGCCGTGAATGGCATTACAAGTCCCTGTATGACCAGATTTCTGGTGAGTGTCTCTCATTAGGGGGAGCACGTTGGTGCGGTGGAGGGTCCAGTGCAATATATCCATTCACGGCTTCTGGGCACATTGCATGATTATATGAACATATGGACATTATCCCAATGGACTGCACTTCATTTATTATTTATGAATTTTAGCGCTGCTAGTGTGTTTTAGTACTTCTGTTTTGATTGTCACTATCATGCACCTTCATTTTATGCGGTTATATTTATAGCAGCAGCTTTTAGATATATCATTTGTTTTAGCATTTTATATATCACTCTATATACTTATAGGTACCTGGTAATAGCGCCGGTTGAGTAAGTAATTGTAGTCCCCACTTGTGTCCGTTTCACTTGCTCCTTTTGGATATTTTTGTGTTTTAAAACCTGGCTGCTATGGATGTCATATCCTTTTTGAAGAATAGGAACCTCATTGAGGAAACTATTTTTTCTGCTGAGTTTATAGAGGAACCATCACATGATCTAACCTTAAATCTCACCTTGTTAGGCAACCTACTTGAGAAACAAGTGAGAACATGGTGGGATATCTGTACCTTTAATCAATATATCAAAGAGGGCATTATAATGAGGAGTTTGAGGTGGGACGTTAGTCCCCAGGATGCCCTCGATGATGAGGTATCTACTAAGGAATGGTTAGATTTTTTCAACAAAGCAGGTACTGACTTACAACAATTAGTACTGAAAAGGAAAAAACGTAAAATGGCTCTTCTTGAAAAGAGGATTGCTGAATTACAATTAATCCTGGAGCCGGATAAAGATCTAGCTCAGGTTATTAAGTTTAATACAGATGTAAAGAAGAAATTAGATAAGATAGATAAGGACACACATAAAAAGAAAATTAAGAAATATAAGAGGGACACGTTAGACTTCAGGACCAGCAATATATATGCTTGGCAAAATCCGCCGGGACAGTCTATTGCACGGCCCATGGAGTCGGTTCCCAATACCCCGCTCCCATCCACCTCTAGTGGTATGGGTGCTAATTACTATGTCAATTCGGCAACATCGATGCCAAATAAAAAGGGAAAGAAAAAGGGAAAGACTAAATCCAATGACAATAACTATCCATCCAACCACGATCAATGGCAACATGTTCCTTTTAGGAATAGTGGGCAAGATGGATCTATATATAGAGGAGGTCTTAATTCACCTAAACCTCTCCCAACCTCTAACAGGTATGATTCATTGGGTGACGCGAATGCGCCATCCACGCCTGTACCCCCACCTCGCCCTTTTTTATGGAGGGGCGGTCGGGGCAGGGGAGGGAGACGGGGTGGCAGACCCTGGAGGGGGAGACCCATGGAATGGGGTCCCCCGAGTTATCCACCGAGGGCCGGCCCATCCTCCCAATATCCTATCCAAGCACAACACGTAGGCGAGGATGTCGAGCAGGGAGGAAGTACCAACAACAAAAAAAGAAGGCTAGTGGATTAACGGGCGTGTACAATTTGGCTGGCATTGTTCTCACGCAAAAAGAGACTAACATTTTAAATGCTGGTTTGAAATGTGCCAAGCATAGACCCCTCAACAAATTTGATGTGTACGTAGATGTGCATAAATATGTGAGAAAAATTAATTTAAAGAGACATTTTCTTAATCCAAATCGAGTTATTAACAACAGTCGATCTTACAGTGTGGATACCACTGTGGGGGTGGATAGTGGTTTAAAAAACCGCTCCCTGTTTAATCCTCCACAGTCCTCCAACCACTGTGTGGATGTGTTTAAAAATCTGGTGCTGCGGGATGTGGCAGCTCTGCAGCCCAGAAAAGGGGTGAACCCTAGACACATCCAACAAGGTTTGGAGGCCTTGGAGGAAAGAAAAAATGTCATAATTAGACCTGCTGATAAGGGGGGAGGGGTAGTGATCCTAAAGAAAGATTTCTATCTGAACCAACTCAGCAGTATGCTTTCAGATACAGAGACCTATGAGGAGCTGAGAAGGGATCCAACCCTAGAGTACAGGAGGATCTTGAAAGACCTGATACAGTCGGGCTATTATCATCGGGTTCTTTCGGATAAAGAGCAGAGATACCTTATGCCCAGTTTTAACAGAGTACCAACGATATATACTCTGCCTAAAATACATAAGGACGCACATAATCCTCCAGCCAGACCCATCGTCAATGGGATCAATTCAGTTACCGCTAGACTGGGTGAATACCTGGACTTCTTCTTACAGGCCAGTGTGGTTAATCTGAGGTCGTACCTTAAGGACACCAAAGATTTCCTCCGGGCCTTGAAGGAAGTCCAGATATCCCCAGATAAAGAAGTTTTTCTAGTAACAGCGGATGTGTCCTCGCTATATACTATAATTCAGCATGAGGATGCATTACTAGCTCTGAATTGGGCCTTCTGTAGTCGTACCGACCTCCCGGACCCCCAAAAGAGATTCTTGAAATGCGCACTGGAGTTCTGCTTAGCGCACAACTATTTCTGGTTTAATGGAACATTCTATAACCAGAAACGTGGCGTGGCAATGGGAGCTAAATTTGCTCCCAGCCTCGCCAATCTCTTTATGGGGGAGTGGGAGGATCGGTATATTTATGCGCTTGCTAAGAACGAGCTGAAGATCTACAGAAGGTACATTGATGACCTGTTTTTCATATGGGAAGGTTCAGAAAGTACCCTGCGAGAATTTGCTGACTCACTCAACTCCAATAATAACGGTGTTAAATTGGAGTTTAGTTGGAGTCAGGAGTCCATCCATTTTTTGGATGTAGAAGTGATGGTAAAAAATCACATACTGGAGACTCGTGTGTACTTTAAACCCACTGACCGTAATGGGTATTTACCCATTTATAGTGGTCACCACCCACGTTGGTTACAAAATATCCCTAAGGGGCAGTTCCTCCGGGTGAGGAGGAACTGCTCCTCAGATACGGACTTTCTGACACAGGCTCAGGTTCTCCGACATCGTTTCTGTGAGAAGGGTTATGATGAACGGAAGCTTGATAGTACCATCATGGAAGTCCTTGGCATTTCTCAGCAGGAATGCCTGGTGGATACTGTTAGACCAACTGATAACAAACAGGAGTGGAGTTTTCTCACACAATACAACTCCCAATATAGAGATGTAGAGGACATTATTAGAAAACATTGGGGTGTATTGAGTGTGGATAGGATTTTGGGGAGCCTTATTCCATCTACACCCTCTTTTGTATATAAAAAAGCGCGCACTTTTGGGGATCAATTGGTGTGCAAGGTCCTTGACCCCCCCACCAAGCCCTCCATGTTTTGGGACGACAGGACGGGTTTTTATGCCTGTCGTCGTTGCAAAACATGTAGACAGGTGCGGACCCATTTGCGAGGATTTTCCTCTTTTAGTTCTTCCGCGAATGGTGAGACCTTTGACATTAAGGATCTCATCACTTGCCATACCACTCATGTGGTATATGGCTTGGAGTGCCCTTGTGGCTTAATTTACATTGGAAGAACGAAGAGAACTATTGCAATACGTGTTTCAGAGCACATTGCAAATATTCGAAATGGTTATAAGGACCACAATGTCTCTTTACATTTTAAAAAGTATCACAATCAAGATCCGAGTGAGTTGAAATTTTGGGGAATTGAAAATGTCAAACAGGTCTGGAGGGGTTCAAACAGAGTAAGAGAGCTTTCCAAGCGTGAAACGTATTGGATATTTTTGACCAACTCTCTACACCCCAAAGGGCTAAACGTTGATTTAGACATCAACTGTTTCATTAGTGACTATTAACTTTTTTAATTTCCCCTGTCTCATGTGATGCTTTTGTCCTCTTGGATTTAGTCGTTTAAACCTTTGTTTCCTGTTTTAATATGGTTAATTTTTAAATATAGAATGATGTTTTTTATGTATTGTCTTAATGATAATTTTATCTAATTTTTACAATTTTTACAATATGTAAGTGATTATCGTTATGTTTATTGAATGGTAATCACCTTTTTATTTCGATATTCTTGTTGTAATAAGTCGCTATTTATTGTAACATATTGATTATGCATATATAGGCTATATGATCTGCCTGTGATCCGACGAGTGCCAGTTCCCTTTTTGTCCTTAGAGGCGCTGTGGAAAATGGATAGTCTTGATCGGAGATGGCAGTGATTCGCTGTGTGGGCGGAAGCCAATGTTACATGATATGACTTCCGGTAAGGGCGGAAGTGATGACGAGCGGGATGGTCCTGCGTCATCCGGCTGATTGGTGCCCCCGCCCTGTCGGTATAGTCAAATAGCGGTGACCATACACGCGTGACCACGCCCTCAGTTGAAGTTACTTGCTAACGAAACGCGTCAGGGCGTGGTCACGCGGTCACGAGGTAGGACCTGGCGTCTGATGCTGAACCCGATGCTCGCTACAGCCTGGTACCGGCGGCGAACTGACACCACGGGGATTGGCCTCTACACGCAGGTTTATGCCTCATCCTTTATATGACAAGCTTGCTTTGTTTTATATGTTGTAAGTGCATCAGCTATTGGGGATCCTGTTGTGGGTAATAAAGTCTGATTTTAGCCATGCAATATTGCCCTATGTGAGCTATTATTTTCACATGTACTACCCCTGATGTAATTGGAATCTCCTGTGGGTCGGCCACAAGAATTGATCCGATTGAGACTGATCGAGGGCCGTTTGTCCTGGGAAATTCCTGTGGATATCGTTTTCTGAGCCTGAGATAGGCTGGCATTACAAGTCCCTGTATGACCAGATTTCTGGTGAGTGTCTCTCATTAGGGGGAGCACGTTGGTGCGGTGGAGGGTCCAGTGCAATATATCCATTCACGGCTTCTGGGCACATTGCATGATTATATGAACATATGGACATTATCCCAATGGACTGCACTTCATTTATTATTTATGAATTTTAGCGCTGCTAGTGTGTTTTAGTACTTCTGTTTTGATTGTCACTATCATGCACCTTCATTTTATGCGGTTATATTTATAGCAGCAGCTTTTAGATATATCATTTGTTTTAGCATTTTATATATCACTCTATATACTTATAGGTACCTGGTAATAGCGCCGGTTGAGTAAGTAATTGTAGTCCCCACTTGTGTCCGTTTCACTTGCTCCTTTTGGATATTTTTGTGTTTTAAAACCTGGCTGCTATGGATGTCATATCCTTTTTGAAGAATAGGAACCTCATTGAGGAAACTATTTTTTCTGCTGAGTTTATAGAGGAACCATCACATGATCTAACCTTAAATCTCACCTTGTTAGGCAACCTACTTGAGAAACAAGTGAGAACATGGTGGGATATCTGTACCTTTAATCAATATATCAAAGAGGGCATTATAATGAGGAGTTTGAGGTGGGACGTTAGTCCCCAGGATGCCCTCGATGATGAGGTATCTACTAAGGAATGGTTAGATTTTTTCAACAAAGCAGGTACTGACTTACAACAATTAGTACTGAAAAGGAAAAAACGTAAAATGGCTCTTCTTGAAAAGAGGATTGCTGAATTACAATTAATCCTGGAGCCGGATAAAGATCTAGCTCAGGTTATTAAGTTTAATACAGATGTAAAGAAGAAATTAGATAAGATAGATAAGGACACACATAAAAAGAAAATTAAGAAATATAAGAGGGACACGTTAGACTTCAGGACCAGCAATATATATGCTTGGCAAAATCCGCCGGGACAGTCTATTGCACGGCCCATGGAGTCGGTTCCCAATACCCCGCTCCCATCCACCTCTAGTGGTATGGGTGCTAATTACTATGTCAATTCGGCAACATCGATGCCAAATAAAAAGGGAAAGAAAAAGGGAAAGACTAAATCCAATGACAATAACTATCCATCCAACCACGATCAATGGCAACATGTTCCTTTTAGGAATAGTGGGCAAGATGGATCTATATATAGAGGAGGTCTTAATTCACCTAAACCTCTCCCAACCTCTAACAGGTATGATTCATTGGGTGACGCGAATGCGCCATCCACGCCTGTACCCCCACCTCGCCCTTTTTTATGGAGGGGCGGTCGGGGCAGGGGAGGGAGACGGGGTGGCAGACCCTGGAGGGGGAGACCCATGGAATGGGGTCCCCCGAGTTATCCACCGAGGGCCGGCCCATCCTCCCAATATCCTATCCAAGCACAACACGTAGGCGAGGATGTCGAGCAGGGAGGAAGTACCAACAACAAAAAAAGAAGGCTAGTGGATTAACGGGCGTGTACAATTTGGCTGGCATTGTTCTCACGCAAAAAGAGACTAACATTTTAAATGCTGGTTTGAAATGTGCCAAGCATAGACCCCTCAACAAATTTGATGTGTACGTAGATGTGCATAAATATGTGAGAAAAATTAATTTAAAGAGACATTTTCTTAATCCAAATCGAGTTATTAACAACAGTCGATCTTACAGTGTGGATACCACTGTGGGGGTGGATAGTGGTTTAAAAAACCGCTCCCTGTTTAATCCTCCACAGTCCTCCAACCACTGTGTGGATGTGTTTAAAAATCTGGTGCTGCGGGATGTGGCAGCTCTGCAGCCCAGAAAAGGGGTGAACCCTAGACACATCCAACAAGGTTTGGAGGCCTTGGAGGAAAGAAAAAATGTCATAATTAGACCTGCTGATAAGGGGGGAGGGGTAGTGATCCTAAAGAAAGATTTCTATCTGAACCAACTCAGCAGTATGCTTTCAGATACAGAGACCTATGAGGAGCTGAGAAGGGATCCAACCCTAGAGTACAGGAGGATCTTGAAAGACCTGATACAGTCGGGCTATTATCATCGGGTTCTTTCGGATAAAGAGCAGAGATACCTTATGCCCAGTTTTAA
Organism: Pelophylax lessonae; assembly: GCF_965119305.1. Lineage (NCBI taxonomy): Eukaryota > Metazoa > Chordata > Amphibia > Anura > Ranidae > Pelophylax > Pelophylax lessonae. The sequence goes on along the minus strand of NC_138772.1, from coordinate 336,182,760 downwards.
CAGAGTACCAACGATATATACTCTGCCTAAAATACATAAGGACGCACATAATCCTCCAGCCAGACCCATCGTCAATGGGATCAATTCAGTTACCGCTAGACTGGGTGAATACCTGGACTTCTTCTTACAGGCCAGTGTGGTTAATCTGAGGTCGTACCTTAAGGACACCAAAGATTTCCTCCGGGCCTTGAAGGAAGTCCAGATATCCCCAGATAAAGAAGTTTTTCTAGTAACAGCGGATGTGTCCTCGCTATATACTATAATTCAGCATGAGGATGCATTACTAGCTCTGAATTGGGCCTTCTGTAGTCGTACCGACCTCCCGGACCCCCAAAAGAGATTCTTGAAATGCGCACTGGAGTTCTGCTTAGCGCACAACTATTTCTGGTTTAATGGAACATTCTATAACCAGAAACGTGGCGTGGCAATGGGAGCTAAATTTGCTCCCAGCCTCGCCAATCTCTTTATGGGGGAGTGGGAGGATCGGTATATTTATGCGCTTGCTAAGAACGAGCTGAAGATCTACAGAAGGTACATTGATGACCTGTTTTTCATATGGGAAGGTTCAGAAAGTACCCTGCGAGAATTTGCTGACTCACTCAACTCCAATAATAACGGTGTTAAATTGGAGTTTAGTTGGAGTCAGGAGTCCATCCATTTTTTGGATGTAGAAGTGATGGTAAAAAATCACATACTGGAGACTCGTGTGTACTTTAAACCCACTGACCGTAATGGGTATTTACCCATTTATAGTGGTCACCACCCACGTTGGTTACAAAATATCCCTAAGGGGCAGTTCCTCCGGGTGAGGAGGAACTGCTCCTCAGATACGGACTTTCTGACACAGGCTCAGGTTCTCCGACATCGTTTCTGTGAGAAGGGTTATGATGAACGGAAGCTTGATAGTACCATCATGGAAGTCCTTGGCATTTCTCAGCAGGAATGCCTGGTGGATACTGTTAGACCAACTGATAACAAACAGGAGTGGAGTTTTCTCACACAATACAACTCCCAATATAGAGATGTAGAGGACATTATTAGAAAACATTGGGGTGTATTGAGTGTGGATAGGATTTTGGGGAGCCTTATTCCATCTACACCCTCTTTTGTATATAAAAAAGCGCGCACTTTTGGGGATCAATTGGTGTGCAAGGTCCTTGACCCCCCCACCAAGCCCTCCATGTTTTGGGACGACAGGACGGGTTTTTATGCCTGTCGTCGTTGCAAAACATGTAGACAGGTGCGGACCCATTTGCGAGGATTTTCCTCTTTTAGTTCTTCCGCGAATGGTGAGACCTTTGACATTAAGGATCTCATCACTTGCCATACCACTCATGTGGTATATGGCTTGGAGTGCCCTTGTGGCTTAATTTACATTGGAAGAACGAAGAGAACTATTGCAATACGTGTTTCAGAGCACATTGCAAATATTCGAAATGGTTATAAGGACCACAATGTCTCTTTACATTTTAAAAAGTATCACAATCAAGATCCGAGTGAGTTGAAATTTTGGGGAATTGAAAATGTCAAACAGGTCTGGAGGGGTTCAAACAGAGTAAGAGAGCTTTCCAAGCGTGAAACGTATTGGATATTTTTGACCAACTCTCTACACCCCAAAGGGCTAAACGTTGATTTAGACATCAACTGTTTCATTAGTGACTATTAACTTTTTTAATTTCCCCTGTCTCATGTGATGCTTTTGTCCTCTTGGATTTAGTCGTTTAAACCTTTGTTTCCTGTTTTAATATGGTTAATTTTTAAATATAGAATGATGTTTTTTATGTATTGTCTTAATGATAATTTTATCTAATTTTTACAATTTTTACAATATGTAAGTGATTATCGTTATGTTTATTGAATGGTAATCACCTTTTCATTTCGATATTCTTGTTGTAATAAGTCGCTATTTATTGTAACATATTGATTATGCATATATAGGCTATATGATCTGCCTGTGATCCGACGAGTGCCAGTTCCCTTTTTGTCCTTAGAGGCGCTGTGGAAAATGGATAGTCTTGATCGGAGATGGCAGTGATTCGCTGTGTGGGCGGAAGCCAATGTTACATGATATGACTTCCGGTAAGGGCGGAAGTGATGACGAGCGGGATGGTCCTGCGTCATCCGGCTGATTGGTGCCCCCGCCCTGTCGGTATAGTCAAATAGCGGTGACCATACACGCGTGACCACGCCCTCAGTTGAAGTTACTTGCTAACGAAACGCGTCAGGGCGTGGTCACGCGGTCACGAGGTAGGACCTGGCGTCTGATGCTGAACCCGATGCTCGCTACAGCCTGGTACCGGCGGCGAACTGACACCACGGGGATTGGCCTCTACACGCAGGTTTATGCCTCATCCTTTATATGACAAGCTTGCTTTGTTTTATATGTTGTAAGTGCATCAGCTATTGGGGATCCTGTTGTGGGTAATAAAGTCTGATTTTAGCCATGCAATATTGCCCTATGTGAGCTATTATTTTCACATGTACTACCCCTGATGTAATTGGAATCTCCTGTGGGTCGGCCACAAGAATTGATCCGATTGAGACTGATCGAGGGCCGTTTGTCCTGGGAAATTCCTGTGGATATCGTTTTCTGAGCCTGAGATAGGCTGGCATTACAAGTCCCTGTATGACCAGATTTCTGGTGAGTGTCTCTCATTAGGGGGAGCACGTTGGTGCGGTGGAGGGTCCAGTGCAATATATCCATTCACGGCTTCTGGGCACATTGCATGATTATATGAACATATGGACATTATCCCAATGGACTGCACTTCATTTATTATTTATGAATTTTAGCGCTGCTAGTGTGTTTTAGTACTTCTGTTTTGATTGTCACTATCATGCACCTTCATTTTATAATAGTATAATAGATTATATTTAAAATCCAATATATTTAAAATATTTACAGTATTAAGGTATAAAAGTATCATTAAGGGGGTTAGGAGACTTACTACAAATAGACCGGTCAGATGATTATACTGACCTCCAGTTCCTCGTTCAGCCCCCCATGGGACATGGACCTGAGCGAGAATATCCAGAAGGTCTCTTGCCTACACAGTCTGGAAAACCTTTCCCCCTCAGGGAGGGACATAGATATGGCTTCAATGCCAAATAACTCTAGGCCTTTAGTGCAACCACCATGCACTTTGCAAAAGTGCCTGGGTACACTATGCTTATCCTTCTTCTGCCCTGTATAGCGACGATGTTCTCCAAATCTGGTGCGCATGGCCCGGACTGTCCTCCCTATATAGAGCAGACCACAAGGACACCTCAGGCCATATACCACAAACTGGGTGCTGCAGCTAATAAATTATTGGATCTTAAAGGATCGACCTTCTTTAGAGGAAAAACTACTTTTCCCATGTTCCATAAACGAACAGGCCAAACACCTGCTCTGCTTGCACCTGTATGACCCTACCATGTTTAGAAACATTGGGATACTTACAACTTTTTCTGTTTGTTTATGGGTCTTGATTTTACTGGGTGCTACCATTCTCTTTATATTGTTGGCACGTCTAAACACAATCTTTGGTCTCTTAGGGAGCAGTTGGCTAATGCCCCTTTTCCACAAATTTTCTCTCCAAAATTTCTGCCTGGGACAGGTACTCCACGGTATCCGTGCAGTTCCTGCGTAACCGGCAGAACTGGCTTTAAGGAATGTTTTCCTTCCACTTGGGAAGGTGGCAGCTCTTCCAATGCAAATAGGAATTACCAGCTGTTTCCTTGAAGTGTGTCCTAGATGTTATGGCTCCCTCCTGATTCCAGGACAGTTCTAGGTTCAAGAACACCAAGGAATTTGCATCTACCACATGCGTGAACGTTATCCCAAATCGGTTGGCATTGCAGTATGTTACAAATTTGTCCACCATTTCCAGGGTGCCATCCCAAATGATGAGCACGTCATCAATATAATGCCCATAAAATACGAAGTGCTCAGCAAAGGGGTTCTGGGTCCATATATGGAATTTCTCACAGAACCCCATAAATAGATTTGCATAGCAGGGTGCAAAATGTGCCTGATATTTGTCTATAGTATGCTCCCTGGAATTCAAAGTAATTCCTCTCTAGCACAAATTTTGTACATGTAACTCAATAAACTCTGATTGGTACGGATGCATGTAATCTGTTTCCGACAGGAAGTGCACCACTGCCTTCAGTCCTCCCTCGTGGGGGATAGAGGTATATAATGAGCTCACATCCAAAGATAACCACAAGTAGCCAGGTTCCCACCTATATTTCTGTAAAATGTCTAGTATTTGGGTGGAGTCCCTGATATAGGCTGGAAGGGACGTCACCAGTGGCTGTAGATGGAGGACCACATACTGGGAGAGCCTGCTGGTGATACTGTCCATTGCTGCCACACTCTTTTCCCCCTAAGGGACACACTGGGTCCTTGTGGATCTTTGGCATGTGGTAAAAATACGGGGTTTTGAAATAATTATTTATAACTATTTATAAAGAACATATATATATATATATATATATATATATAAAAAATTATATATTTTTTTTTTATATATATATTTTTTATTTATTCCCCCCCCCTTTTTTTTGTACCTAGGCTGCCGTTGTTTATGATATTAAATCATTATGATACCAAACAATATAAAGTATACACTATACAATAAATGCATTGAATTGTAATCTGAATTTTAATTTGAATTGTATTTTGTAATTAGTTAACCTATGGATTTATGGTCATTTTATGATAATAATGTATAGGCAGTATTAATGGTAATTTTTGGCGTTATACTGTACAATGTGGTTATAATGTTGCCTGTAAGTCCCTTGCTCCTCCCCTCTACAATGGGTTGTATCTAGTGTTGAGCGAACACGGACTGTATTATTCGTGTTCGTACCGAATAATTGGATTTTTTTACCCGAACAAGGACCCGAAAACTTTACTGTATGTTCGGGTTTAAAATCCGTGTTCGGTCATTTTATTTCCTGTTTTGTATGTAATGGCGCGCTTTTAATGGCGGGCTTTCAACAGCCAATCAACAAGCGTTTAACTGGTGTGCCTTAAACCATCCCAGCCATGCCTACTAATGTATTAGTATCTGTGATTGGCCATCTGAAGCATGTGACCATGTTTTTATAAGTTCGAGAGCCCCAGCGCGCTGCGTCATTCTGCTGTAGATTAGGGAGAGAGCACACATCATACGTGCTGGCTGCTGATTAGGGACAGACAGTGATTCTGTGAAAAATTGTGTTCGAAAAGAATGCAGGGTCAGGTCAGAGTGCAGGCAGGGAGAGTTATTAGAGCATTTTAGGGCAAGGCTGGAGATTAGGCAAGGTCAGTGTTCTACATCGATTTTGCTGTGTGGGGGGTTGTGCAGTGAACAATCTTATTGAGCATATTAGGGCGAGGCTGGAGATTAGGCAGGGTCAGTGTTCTACATCAATTTTGCTGTGTGGGGGGTTGTGCAGTGAACGATCTTATCGAGCATATTAGGGCGAGGCTGGAGATTAGGCAGGGTCAGTGTTCTACATCGATTTTGCTGTGTGGGGGGTGGTGCAGTGAACGATCTTATCAAGCATATTAGGGCCAGGCTGCAGAGATTAGGCAGGGACAGTATACATCGATTTTGCTGTGTGGGGGGTGGTGCAGTGAACACAATTCTTTTTGCCCTCACTTGAGCCCACTGAGGAGGAGGGAGAAAAAAAATCTATTTTTATCAGTCTGTTGTGTGCAGCGTTCAGCTATATTTCACTACAGAATGCTATTCTAATCTGCTATTAAAAAATTAATTTAAAGGGGAATTTTTTTAAGAGCACTTGCCATGCTCTTAACTACATTTTGCTGCCATTTGCAGCACTTTAGCCCTTTCCATTGGTGTTTTAGAGCCATTTTAGTGCCTGAAAGTTTGGGTCCCCATTGACTTCAATGGGGTTCGGTGTCCGGGTAAAGTTCGGAAAAAGTCCGGGACACGGACCCGGACTTTTTTTTCAAGTTCGGCCGAACACGGACATCCAGGTGTCCGCTCAACTCTAGTTGTATCACCTCCGTGTCTGGCCCTTTAAATGTATAGATGGTAATTGGGGCAGGAGTGTATATATAAGGAGGTAGTATGGGAGGAAGGCGGGACCTGAAGAAGGAGGCTCCGCCTCCGAAACACATAGTCATGGCAACTACACTGCGGGGCTGAATTCCTTCATACCCCTTCTCACATCCGTGTACAACCGAGTGTAGCCTGTGTAGCCAGGCGCACTGTGGTCTGTAACGCAGTCGGCGGGGAGACAGGAGGAAGAAGCAGACGGAACAGCAGGCTGTTGCGGTGTTCCGAGCTGATAGCAGGCTGCAGGACAGACCGTAGGCCACCCAGGAGGGAGAGGAGGAGAAGGCTTTTGCAGACATGCCTGTCTTTAAGAGGACAAATGTGAGTGCAATTCCAAAGTTGTGTATTGTGTGTTTCAATAAAACGTTATTATCCGAGGTTGGCGTGCGCTGTTTGTCTCCTACTTTTGCAGCTGTAATTGTGCCTATGGAAATTACACCCAAAAAAATTCTTCCAGATGAAATCAACACCCACAATACTGGGCAGCCTAAAAGTCTTGCAGAGATTCCGCATCCCAAAAACACTTAATCAGTGACATCAGCATCAGGGGCTTCATAGGACTGATTCGTTTTGATAAATGTCAGATGGTCAACAGAGTCTGTGGACAGACGCGTTCTATTATCAGTAACAAAACCTCCAGCAGCACTGAATGCCCATTCAGAAAGCATGCTGGATGCAGGGCAGCCCAGCAGCTCAATTGCATACTGGGCAAGTTCTGGTCAGTGGTCTATTCTCATGACCCAGTAACCGAGTGGGTATATATATATATATATATATATATACACAAAAAGTACAGTACAACTGCAGGAAATGGCACTGGGGGGCAAACTAATGTGAACTTATTTTATTTTGCATTGTATCAGTGTGTTTGGTGTGTTTTACATTTGAATTTGCCGCCGGTTCCACCCCCCTGGGAACGTCACATCGCAGGAGACGGAAGCCGGGGGAAAAAAGAGGATCTGGAGGAAGATCCGCTGCCACACACTGCCGGGATACATCGCTGGATCCCGGTGACAAGGTAAGTAACCCCTCTACCATGATCCAGCGATCTTCCTAGCGGTACCCCCAGTGGGGCTCAGGGTTACCGCTTTTGGCATTGAAATTTAACCCCAAGCCACACTCGGGAATACCGCTAGGAAGGTTAAAGGGCATGTGGCCTAGTATAGTTCAGGAGTGGGGGCCACTTGCTCATCCCCTCCGCTTCCTGACATACAGGGCTGCATACTCGGTTAAGGGTCTGGTATGGATTTTGGGGGGACTCCAGGCCATTTTATTTTTAATTTTGGCACGGGATTCCAGTCAAAATCCATACCACTCCTGAAGGGCATGGTATGGATTTGGGTGGGGGGATGGGGGGGGGGTGCCACGCCGTTTTTTTTGCAGATTTTTTTTATTGCTGCCAATTCTTGTTTTTACATTTAGCTGTCAGCGGGAAGCCTCCTGACAGCCGATGACTTCCCAGCCATTTCCTTAGCCATTTCCTTAGCAACCAGCTTTACACTGTTTGTTAAAGAGAGAAAAAAATGCAAAACACAACATGCAAAATACATTTGCATTTTTGGTGCCGGTCCTAAAGTCCCAAGTCTATTACACGAAAAATGCAATCTGCTGCAGGAGAAAAGTCCCTGACTTTTTACAAAAACGCATCGGCTGAAAAACGCATTGATGTGAACTTGTACCATAGGAAACCATGGTAAATTGACTGTAGTGCATTTCTGCAAACTGAAAAATGCACTAAAAGAACGCATAGGTGTGAACCTAGGGTTAGGGAGTCTGTGGGATTCTAACAGGTATACACATGTGGAAAAACATATACTGTACACATTTACTAATTTTCCTACTCTTACATTCATTTAGTAAGTCATGTGAAGGGAAGTAATATGTGTAAAGTAAAACAATCTACGGCAACCAATCAGAAATCATTTTTCTTTATCTAGCTCCAGTAATTTAAAACATCATTGTTGCTCTGAGCTCCTGTACTTTGCAAAACACTGTTAACTTTTTAACAGGCTCCTTGAACAATGCACTCTCACTCTCTCTCTCTCTCTTATTAATATTACATTTTTATTTATAACACAGATACTTATATAGCGCCATCAATTTACGCAGTACTTTACATATTTATTGTACATTAACATCAATCCCTACTATCAAGGAGCTCACAATCTAAGGTCCCTAACTCCCATTCATACATACACATACTAGGGCCAGTTTAGACCAGATCCAATTAACCTAACAGCGTGTCTTTGGACTGTGGCACTTTTTTAAATTTAGATATATACATAATCTGTCATTTAGCTCTTCTTAACCACTCTCTGACCCTCCACAGTACATACAGTATACGGTAGCAGCACATACTGGATACTGGAGCAGCACAAGATGGCACAATAATGTACATCATGTGCCTGCTCCGGGTTTAGAAGCTAACTGCCCATCCCACCCCCCCCCCCCCACAGTGGATTGTGGATCAGGTACTCAGTGATCATGTGATCAATATGCAATCACATGATCAAAGTGTCAACAAAGCTGTTATGAATAAATGATTTCATAACAGCTATGTTTCCTATGCTGTGATTGACCTACAGCTATCATATGGTACCTTGACCAATCACAGCACCCTGTACTATGTGAATAGCTGTCAGAAATGTAACCTATTCATGACACTTGAAAACTTTGCTGTTACAATGTTCTTTATTGTAACAGCAAAGTGTAAAAAAAAAAAAAAAAAAAACTGATCACCTTCTTTAGGGTAGTACAGTGTTACTATGGTGACACTGAGATACTTTGATGAAAGTATGTAAAAAAAATAGTAAAAAATTAAGGAAATGTTAAAAAATTAAAAAAAATGTTTAAAAATATATATATATATATATATATATATATATATATATATATATATATATATATATATATTTTTTTTTTTTTTTTTTTTTTTTTTTAACATACTGTCACCAGTCACCATCACATCAGTCATATGATAACACTGTACTGCGTTGGAAAAGTATGTAAAAAAAAAAATGTAAAAATGTCTTTATTTTCAAAAAAAATAGTGACAACAATTACACCAGGCCTCTTACTACATGCCTCAGACTGTCTACTTTCCCAAAAAGAGGTCATTTGGGGAGGATTTGTACTGTCAATTTTTAAATATATATACTATAGTTAGTAGACACTATAACTTTCACACAATTAATATACACTAATTGGGATTTTTTTTTTAACGTAGACATGTAGCAGAATACATTTGGCTTGATTTTTGATTAAATTTGATTTTATTGGATATGTTTTATAAAAGAAAGTGGAAAGTTTTGATTATATTGCAAACAAATAAAAAAAAAAACCCAAACACCACCAAAAGAAAGCTCTACTTGTGTGAAAAAATTATAAAAATTTAATTTGCGTACAGTATTGCATGGCCGTTCAATTTGCAGTTAAATAGCGCACTGCTGAATAGCAAAAAATGCCCTGGTGGTGATGAAAGGGGTAGAACCTTTTAGAGCTGAGGTAGTAAACTAGTGTTGTATAGTAAATTCTTCCTAATATTGAATGTATCTTCCAATTATTGTTCCACCTAGAGGAATTCAGTTTCTGCTTTGTCAATTGCCATAAATCAAATATCCACACAGAGGACAGCCATAAGTACTTTTCAAATAGCACAATATTGCAGCTTCAGAAGAACAGATTAAGCCTTAACCTTAGCTACTCTTCAGTGTATTCCCTGAAACAGCAAATAACAAACCGATGACAAGAGGCTAATTAAAACAATATAAGAGTTTTTGGGAACGGCAATAAATTATGCTTCCAAGAAAGTTTTTCTGGCTTCTCTGAGAGCACACTCGTGTAATAGTGCCAGAATGATTTGATTATGCAAGACAAGATTCTCCTTGTAGAGTGCCAAAGATGTTAATCGGTCTTGGCCCTTTCCTAACCTCTGAAGCATTTATACACACTTGAACAAATAGAACACCAGAAATAGCTATATCACTATAGTACATTTCTTTAATGAACAAATGTGTTTACTAACCTTTACTATTTACCAGTCATTTGGTTTTTTTTTTATGCCTTCCAAATATTGATAGTATATCAATAGTACATTTGAACTGTCCTTATTTTACTGTGGAGACTCCTGCAAAACTTTTACAGTGGTTGTCTCTTCTTCAAAAAAAATTGCAGGAACGCTGAAAATTATTTAAAAAAGAAAAAAACAAAAAAAAAAAACAGGTTGATTCTCTTTACGCCACTTTAGAGGCCATATAATTTAAAAAAAAACAGAAGGGTTAAACTGAAACTGTTCAGAGCTAAAATACTCATAAAGTAACAACAATGCTGAAGGTAGAAACAGAGAAAAGGTGTCTGATGCTTTAAAACCCCAACCACCCGCCCGGCGCTTAGGAGAATAAAACAGTGTTTGTAAAATCACCGTATAAAATATATATCCACTAAAATCTTTAAGGATAAAATTCAATCTGTTATAAAATCATGTAAACCATATCAACATGTGCATTCTTTATATACACTAGCTGCCGCTGTAGATAAAAGCTTGCAAAATAAAATGTATAAATATAGCCCAATCTGTGTGTCTCAGTCCAGTATATTATACATTCAGCAGCGCTTATACACACAGCCTCAGTGTGTGCAAGTAAGGGAATTCAACCTCTGAAAAGTTCAAATCTTGCTGAGATTAAACAGTCCATGCATATACAGGAAAAAATATATAGGAAAATGATATTATCCACAGTCCGCAAGTATCCTCCTTGGATGACAGGCACCAGTGATTTCACTCATAGTATACCAAAGCCTCCACCACACCGGCTGTGCTCCCCTATGCAATGGACACTCACCAAATTGCCCTCAAAATAAAGCCTTTATGCATAAGCTGCATGGGCCCTTGCTTCTGGTTACTCTGCCGTCTCCAGAATCCACCAGGGATCACCACCAGGCTCCGTATCTCCTCAGTTCAGGGCATAAGTAAACAACAAGAGGCGGGACATAGCGTAATATTGCTTCAACTTTTATTGATATGCCATATTCCCAACCCCTTCAATATATGTGCTTACATTCACAAAACCCTTTGTACGCATGTAAAATTCAAAATAGGGACTTTAGAAGGTACCGCTGCTCGCCGTCCGCGAGCTCCGGCGTCTCCCTGTTACAGGATGCGCCGCTCCTACGGTTGCCTCAGCGAGTACCGGACTCCAGCAAGCACCTCCCTCTGTCTCCTTGGTAGCAACGTACGTGCGTTCTGACGCGTTTCGTCACGTGGGACTTCAACAGAGGACGTGCGTACGTTGCTATGGTCGGAGTTAATGTATGCAGCCGGAGGACCTCCCATCCATTTTTATTGGTCAATGCCTCCGCCGAACCGAGCCCATTCCTTCACAGAATAGCCGAGCGGGATGCGAGCACGGAAGGGAACACCCTGAGCTATTCCAATTACAGATATGCTGCAAATTTGAAATATCCCAATCCATTGCACTGTATTCATTTCACTATATTTGCAATGTGTTTACCACGGGTGCCCTCTATTTCACTAAGGTATGGTGGTAGCCTATACTTCCCTCGGAAACACTTCCCCGGGACCCAGACTCAATTGATTGGCCACCGATTCACGATCTGTACGTGTATGGTCAGAATATTACCATAATTCCTATATTCCAGAAATTACATTAATGGGATCCATAATCTGCCCCTGTTTACACCATACCCTTCCTTCTCCGGATGCATACATATATACATTTATGCTTACAATATCATCACTATCACGATGAATATCATTAAAATGGTACAAACATGAAATAGCATTCTTTTACAAATACTAACTCCGGATATTACAACAAATAAAATATCCTGCTGCATAAAATCATTTGTGATTTAAAATAGCATTCTTTTACAAATGCTATCCCCGGATATTGCCACAATTAAAATATCCTACTAAATAAAATCATTGTCTGATTGTACCAAAATTTCCTTAATTATCCGTAAAATTATAATTAATAAATAAAATCATGATGCGTAAAGACATAAAAGATGAATGTTGTCAATTGAGGCTAAAATGCAGATCTCAGGTCATATTGATGATTTGATGCGTCTTGATCACGCGTCTTAAGGTATATTTAAATAAAACATGATAAACAGCCTTCATAAAATCAGTCCTTGGTAAAATCTCTAGTTAATAGTTACTTAAAAAACAGTTCAGATCGAGCTCTATATTTAATCCATTTGGCGTCAAAGAATTAGTCTTATAAATCCATTCCGTTTCTTTTTTGGACAGTTCTCTTACTCTGTTACAACCCCTCCAATTGCTGGGTATTTTTTCTCTGCCCCAAAATTTCAATCCTGAGGGGTCTTTGTTGTGCTTCTCCCTGAAATGCAATGGAACACTATGTTCCTTAAAACCAGTGGTTATTTTGTAAATGTGTTCAGAAATCCTAATGCCCAATTTTCTCTTGGTTCTCCCAAAGTAGAGCATGCCACATGGGCATTCCATCCCGTACACTACGTGAGTTGAAATACATGAGATGAACTCCTTTATTTCAAAGGTTTTGCCATTTGCTCTCGATGTGAACTCAGTAAGACCCCTGAAATGTGTGTTCACTTGTCTACAGGATTTACATTTTCTACACGCATGGAATCCAGACATGTTCCAGAACATTTTGGGTGCCCTAGGGGGGTCCAATACTTTCCTGACCACCCTATCTCCTATAGTGGAAGCTTTTTTATATATAAATATTGGGTTATCAGGAATTACTGGGCCCAAAATTTTGTCCAGCTTAAGTATGCCCCAATGTTTTTTCATAATGGCTTCGAACTCTCTGAATTGTATATTGTAATTTGTTATAAAGCCCCACTGGTGTGATTCATTGGGTGGTCTGTTCGTCGGCGCCAGGCATGATTCTTGTGAAATGGCCAGCACCTCCTTCATAGTTTGGTCTAGTATTTCAGGTCTGTACCCCTTGTCGATGAACTTGTCTGTTATTATCCGCGACTGCTCCAAAAAGTCTTCCTCAAGGGTACAATTCCTTCGAATCCTCAATAATTGGCCCTTGGGAATGTTTCTTAGCCAACACGGGTGGTGACCGCTGTTTCCCGGGAGATACCCATTTCTGTCCGTGGGCTTGAAATATGCCTTAGTGATAATACGTTTATTCTCAATCCTCACAGATATGTCTAGATAGTTTATTTCCTTTTTGCTCCATGTACATTCTAATTTTATGTTTTGTGTGTTGGCATTAAGATGCTCAGTGAATTCCACCAGCGATGACTCTGTACCTGCCCAAATAAAAAACAGGTCATCTATGTACCTTTTATAGAAGACCAGCTGCTCTTTTTATGGGAATAAATGCTCTTATCTTCCCATTCACCCATGAACAGGTTGGCAAGGCTGGGTGCATACTTTGCGCCCATTGCAACACCCTTCTGCTGTGTAAAGAATTGACCCCCATACCAGAAATAGTTATGGGTTAAACAGAAATCCATAACTATTCCTAGAAACTTTTTCTGGGTGTGGGGTATATCATCTCTTTTGCTCATTGCCCAATTCAGGGCCAAAAGTGCGTCATCGTGCTGAATGATCGTATAGAGCGATGCAACGTCTGCTGTAACTAGATAAATTTCAGGAGCCTCAGGTAAAATCAAATTATCCAACAAGTTTAGAAAATTATTTTGTATCTTTCAAGTATGCTTTCAATTCCACCACACTCCTTTGGAGAAAAACATCCAAGTATTCACCGATTCTCGACGTTACCGATCCAATGCTGTTTACTATCGGCCTTGCTGGAGGGCAAGATTTTTATGCACCTTCGGGAGCGTATAAATGGTGGGCACACGATTAAAACTAGGAAATAAATATCTTTTTTCTTTTGCAGTTAAAATCTGTTCATTAAAACCCATATCCACTAACATGTCTGGATTCCATGCGTGTAGAAAATGTAAATCCTGTAGACAAGTGAACACACATTTCAGGGGTCTTACTGAGTTCACATCGAGAGCAAATGGCAAAACCTTTGAAATAAAGGAGTTCATCTCATGTATTTCAACTCACGCAGTGTACGGGATGGAATGCCCATGTGGCATGCTCTACATTGGGAGAACCAAGAGAAATTTGGGCATTAGGATTTCTGAACACATTTACAAAATAACCACTGGTTTTAAGGAACATAGTGTTCCATTGCATTTCAGGGAGAAGCACAACAAAGACCCCTCAGGATTGAAATTTTGGGGCATAGAAAAAATACCCAGCAATTGGAGGGGTTGTAACAGAGTAAGAGAACTGTCCAAAAAAGAAACGGAATGGATTTATAAGACTAATTCTTTGACGCCAAATGGATTAAATATAGAGCTTGATCTGAACTGTTTTTTAAGTAACTATTAACTAGAGATTTTACCAAGGACTGATTTTATGAAGGCTGTTTATCATGTTTTATTTAAATATACCTTAAGACGCGTGATCAAGACGCATCAAATCATCAATATGACCTGAGATCTGCATTTTAGCCTCAATTGACAACATTCATCTTTTATGTCTTTAAGCATCATGATTTTATTTATTAATTATAATTTTACGGATAATTAAGGAAATTTTGGTACAATCAGACAATGATTTTATTTAGTAGGATATTTTAATTGTGGCAATATCCGGGGATAGCATTTGTAAAAGAATGCTATTTTAAATCACAAATGATTTTATGCAGCAGGATATTTTAATTGTTGTAATATCCGGAGTTAGTATTTGTAAAAGAATGCTATTTCATGTTTGTACCATTTTAATGATATACACCGTGATAGTGATGATATTGTAAGCATAAATGTATATATGTATGCATCCGGAGAAGGAAGGGTATGGTGTAAACAGGGGCAGATTATGGATCCCATTAATGTAATTTCTGGAATATAGGAATTATGGTAATATTCTGACCATACACGTACAGATCGTGAATCGGTGGCCAATCAATTGAGTCTGGGTCCCGGGGAAGTGTTTCCGAGGGAAGTATAGGCTACCACCATACCTTAGTGAAATAGAGGGCACCCGTGGTAAGCACATTGCAAATATAGTGAAATGAATACAGTGCAATGGATTGGGATATTTCAAATTTGCAGCATATCTGTAATTGGAATAGCTCAGGGTGTTCTCTTCCGTGCTCGCATCCCGCTCGGCTATTCTGTGAAGGAATGGGCTGGGTTCGGCCGAGGCATTTACCAATCAAAATGGATGGGAGGTCCTCCGGCTGCATACATTAACTCCGACCATAGCAACGTACGCACGTCCTCTGTTGAAGCCTGGTGGTGATCCCTGGTGGATCCTGGAGATGGCAGAGTAACCAGAAGCAAGGGCCCATGCAGCTTATGCATAAAGGCTTTATTTTGAGGGCAATTTGGTGAGTGTCCATTGCATAGGGGAGCACAGCCGGTGTGGTGGAGGCTTTGGTATACTTTGAGTGAAATCACTGGTGCCTGTCATCCAAGGAGGATACTTGTGGACTGTGGATAATATAATTTTCCTATATATTTTTTCCTGTATATGCATGGACTGTTTAATCTCAGCAAGATTTGAACTTTTCAGAGGTTGAATTCCCTTACTTGCACACACTGAGGCTGTGTGTATAAGCACTGCTGAATGTATAATATACTGGACTGAGACACACAGATTGGGCTATATTTATACATTTTATTTTGAATGCTGAAGGTAGGTCATTGTTTGTTTGCTAATGCTGGCCATACACGTATAGATTTTTGGACAAAAATGTTTGTAGAAACATTGTACAAAAATTCTTTCGATGAATGAACAAATGTCGTGCGAAAATTCTCTTTTGCTTTTAACATTGAATTTTAAAATTAATGTAATTTCTGAGCGATAACCACTTACACTGCCTGAAAATTTGTTGATTGAGAAAAGTTTTCCTTCTTGCCCCATTGAATTCTCCCCTCACTGCAGTCCAAAACGGACATCAATTTAACCCTCCAACGATTAGATTATCAAAGTTTCCAAACGAAAATATATGCATTTATAGCCAGCATAATGCATTGGACAAATAAATGAACGGGGTGAAGCCTATAGTATATGTAAAGTCAAAACTTTTGTTTTTTAGTTTTGCATTACATATAGAAGGGTTAAAACCCTTTTGAGGTTGTGTTTTGCTCCCTATGTCCTGCCGAGGGGATTTTCCTTGCCCACCTGGAGATAAAAGAAATCTCTCTAAAGTTAACCACTTACGGACCGCCCGCCCTGTATTTACATTGATGTTAAATAACAGGGTTATGGCAACAGATAGCTGCCATAATCCCAGTATTTTTTTAAATGGCGGTCGGTCCGCTTTAACATAAGGGTGGTCCCAGCGGCAGATTCGCTTCCCGGTCGTTTTCCCCGCTTACCGGACCCATAGGTAGCAGGGAAAATGATCCGACCGGCTGTCCCCTCAGGCAGGAAGTCAAGTGAGGGCAAGATGGCCCTCACTCGACTCTATGGCCTTGGAGGACCGGAACGATGTCATACATCCCTTCCTAGCAACGGATTTAAAGAGATCTTTTTCATCATTCATCTTTTTTAGTGTAGATGTGAGATCTGAGGTCTTTTTGACCCCAGAGCTCACATTAAAGAGGTCCTGTCATGCTTATTTCTATTACAAGGGATGTTTACATTACCGGGCCCATACATTCCTTGTAATAGGAATAAAAGTGATCAAGAAAAATTATTATTTTTTTTTTAAAAACTGTGTAAAAATAAAAAATAAAAGATACATACAATAAATAGGAAAAAAAATGTAAGTGCCCTGTCCCCGTTAGCTCACGCCCAGAAGCGAACACATAAGCAAGTCACGTCCACATATGTAAACGGTGTTCAAACCACACATGTGAGGTATCGGCGTAATTGTTGCAGTCAGAGCAATAATTTGAGCCCTAGACCTGCTCTGTAACTCTAAACTGGTAACCTGTAGAAATGTTTAAAATGTCGCTTATAGGGATTTTTAAGTACCAATGTTTGTCGCTATTCCATGAGCGTGCGCAATTTTGAAGCATGACATGTTGGGTATCTATTTATTCAGCATAACATTATCTTTCACATTATAGAAAAAAATTGGGCAAACTTTACTGTTTTCCTATTTTTTAATTTAAAAAAATGTATTTTTTCCAAAAAAATTGTGTTTGTTAGACTGCTGCACAAATACGGTGTGTGATAAAAAAATTTGCAACGATCTTCATTTTATTCTCTAGGGTCTCTGGCAAGAAAAAATGATATGATGTTTGGGGGTTCTAAGTAATTTTCTAGCAAATAAAAATGATTTTAACTTGTGAGCAACAAGTGTCAGAAAAACGCTCGGTCCAGAAGTGGGTAACAGAATCCTTATCATAAAGAGGTTGTAAAAAAAAAAACCTGTAAGACAGACGCATAATGAGCTAGTATGCATCACATACTAGCTCATTATAAAATACTTATTTTAGAAGGAACCTGTCTCAGTGGTGCCCGCACACTGAGATGGCTGACATCCTCCTCGGTGTATCTTCTGGGTTCCTTGGCTCCGGCGCTGTTAGTGGTCGAAGCCGATATGACGTTACTCCTGCACATGAGCGTCGGAACCGCCTATTTGCGGCACGGATTCTAGAGGTCTGGCACGGTAAGCCGGACCTTCAGAGCACATGTGCCGATTACATCATCGGCTGCCGACACTCTGAATTTCTCCTAACAACTGTGCAAGTTTAGGAGATATTCACAGTACCTACAGGTAAGCCTTATTATAGGCTTACCTGTAAGTACAAGTAAAAAGAGAGAGTTTACATCCTCTTTAAGTGGGGTACACACAAAAGAAGATTGGGTGAAAGATTGTTTGATTTTCCTCGTTGTTTCACAGCAAATCGGAACCAATGAAACAATTATTTTTGCAATACGTTTGAAAGATTTTACTCTTCTAGTGTGCATTTAAATTTCTGATTACACGTACATGCAAAGATAATACCAAGAAATACAATACTGTTTTTGTTCTGCTGAATAAGAAATCAACTCATCCACACCAATTTAAAGTGTTACTAAACCCAGTACCCTGCATTCTCTATATCTGGTCTCCCACAGTACACAGAACATAAAAATGCAATAGTTTTAGTAAATATAAACTGCTACATACCTTTTTTCATCAGCAGTATATATCAGTCTTGTGACTTCTATCAGTGTCTAGGTAAAGCTTGTAGGAGGACTTTTAATTCTACTTTGACTATTCTATGAGGCTGCATGACCCCTGACACTCTGTCTGGTCAGTGCTGATTGGCCCTGTGCTGATCACATGCACCCTCCCAAGAAAAAAAAAACTCTCTAGCAATACACACCAAACAGAGCATGTGCAGAGTGCCCCCAAGGTCCATTCTATCAGGAGATGAATTGAGGACAGTGGAAGAAGGGGAGGATAAGAGAAGACATGATCAAACATTTTTTTTACACAATGTGCAGGATTGACCCCTTTGGTTCCAACAGTAAGTATAACGAGCAAGCTTTACTGTATATACAGACTGATTTTACTGTAACACTTTAAACAACATCTCCATCCATTGTCTATAGTGGCCACATGTAGTCTGAAATCATTCCCTGGTACAAGCCCTAAACTTTAAAGCTCATTTTTTGTAAGTGGTACATCCAAAATAAGCAGATAAAGGTAGCTTTTCATTTTACATATTGATTACTAAATGTTTTGAATTCATCACTGATCACAAGGTCTTTAGGTTGGCCGACCCAAAAATAATTTCCTAAGCCATTGGTCTTCCTATTGACGTGTTATTCTTCTGAGTCTCAGTTTGAAGGTTCTAGTGTAAAAGATGGTTTAATCTAGAGTTTATGACTACATTTTTTTGTATGTAAGATTTGGAATCAGGATTGACACGCTGTAAAGTAGTTTTAAACAGATTTTTCTGGACTTTTCCAAGCAAAAGACCAAAACTAGAAAGCTGCTAAAGGATTAAAAAGAAAAAACAAGATTGATTGTCCTGTTCCAGATGCTGGAGTATGGCAGAGGAACTTTTTAGGAGTATAAAGTTTGAATGACTGAGGCATTCTCAAAATCTGTCATTTCTTGACATAGTCCAGATACGTTTTTTTTCCCTAAATTGATTTCTGATGTGTGAAAATCTATTCATTCGAAATAGAAATGTGTGAAACCATTCAACATAACTCACTCTTGACAGAATTTGGCTGGTTGGGTAACCTGGAATCAATTTGAAAACAGCCATGAATAATCCTTAAACAGGTTTCTTCAGAAATTTACCTTTCAAGGCTAAAATGTTTTGATTTTAATTTTTAGACAACAAAACAGAAAATACATTGGTTTTAAAGCATTTCTCTAACTGAAATTGTTCTGGTGATAACTGTTTCACAAGAGAGATATATATGTACAGCTCCCAACTGCCCCTGATTTTGAGGGACTATCCCTGATTTGGAACAAAGTCCCTCTGTCCCTCTTTCCTTCTCATTTGTCTCTCATTTTGGTCTAATCTTTAAAATGCACTACTTATCAAAAAGTGTTTCCCAGTGCTAAACCTTTCATCCAATTTCTAAATTGCAGCATTTGTAAATTCCAAAAGCCAATAAAAAGTTGTAGCAGTGGAAAAAAGCACTTGTGGTTTTAACCAATCATTTTTTTTGTACCATTCTCCTTTAAGAGGGGCATGGCAGGGGGTGTGTCCTCTGCCTACATACGTTTGCTAATAGGTGTCCCCCATTCCCATCTCAGAAAGTTGGAAGGTATGCATATGTGTGTGTGTATATATACAGTATATATATATATATATATATATATATACACACACACTGTATATAGTGATATTGGGTAGCTTAACGCACAGTAGTAGATGCATTTGTAGTTAGTCCATGTCAGTCTAAAGTGTAGTCAAAAGGCATTCTGGCCCACTTTAGAAACAAACAAACAAAAAAATTCAAAAACTGGTTGCTCATTCAGGTGTTTTTCACCAGAAAACAAAAAAAAAAATGTAGGGCCACCTGGCTACGTTTCAGCAACACCACTGCCCTTGTTGTTCAAGTTCCCTGGCCCTCATGGAAACAGAATTAGGTACTTCTTCCTATCTAAATCTCTTTTAAGTCTCCAAGTTCTAGGTCCCAATTTGGGATTAAAAAAACTCAGAGAAAGCTGAAAACCCAGCTTTTACTGCTCACATTAAACCCACCAAGCTTTACACTATGCCTTAGTGCAAATGCAGTCTACCCTTTTCTTAGGCTGGATTTACACATATCTGGTGCGAATTTCCCCTCAGTTTTCACTGCGAATTTCCAGAGCAGCTGTTCAGAGGCTCAGCTGAGATTTAGATGCAGTTCAGATGCAAATTTTTGAGCCGGCGGCCTCCGGCGTCTTCAACATTAGCTGGTTGTTAAGGAGCAGGCTGGGAAGCAGGCCGCCCTGTCCTTAACCACAGATGACTTATCAGCTTCCCCGCTGACAGATGAATGTAAAAAAAAAAAACATTGCTGGCAATAAAAAATTGTGAAAAAAACGGTGTTGGGATCCCCCTCCCTCAATTCATACCAGGCCCTTTCCGGTCTGGTATGGATTTTAAAGTAAACCTCACACCAATTTTTTTAAAAAAACAGCATGGGGTCCCCCCCACCCTCCCACACCCCAAAGCACCTTGTCCCCATGTTGATAGGAACAAGGGCCTCTTCCCCAAAACCCCGGCTGGTGGTTGTGGGGGTCTGCAGGCAGGGGACTTCTCAGAATCTGGAAGCCTCTTTAACAAGGGGGTCCCCCAGATCCCACCTCCCCCATGTGAATGAGTATGGGGTACAATTTAATAAAGGAATTGTCAAAAACTGTCTCTTTGTTTTTATTTCTTTTTGACACTTTGTACCCCATACTCATTCACATAGGTGGAGGCAGAATCTGGAAACAGAGCCTTAATCTCACACCATCCTTGGGCCTTGTAATGTCACATACCCTCCCCCTTTGTTTCAATCCAGATAGCGGAACACCTAAACCCAACATCTTGGTTGGGACACCTCTTGTGCCAGCCGTTAGCCACGTAGGCCCAACCTTTTATCCAGATGTAATTTGAGACAAGACCTACACTGAATCTCCCACTGTTCTTTATACTGAGCCTTTTCCTTCTTCGAATGGGGTACTTACCCATATCCTCATTTTGTGGAGGTGCTCTGGCTTTTCCTTTTCTGGAGCTGGGGTCACTGCTGCCAGGTGCCACCTGCCCCAATCTCCAGCAGTCTCAGTCACTGGCGGGCACTCTATCCTAGCCATTACAGGTGGAGACATCCTCGTCTTTTTGCTTTCCTGATAAGTTTGCCATTTGCCATCAGCAGTTGCCATTTTTGTTTCAGTTTTTTTAAATATATTGTGCAATTATTTTATTAAAGTAAGGTGCACATGATGGAAAGAGCTTTTTGAAAAATAAAGAATACAAAAGTTTCTCAGCACATATAACAGCTAAACAAAAACAAAAAAAAAACAAAACAAATAACACGTTCTAACAATTGACATCTCTTGACACCCTTCCATGATGTTATAATACTGGAAACATACTATTACGAGCTTTCTAATTAAGACTATATTCATCATACACAATACTTAAATCATCAGGTCTTTAGAACCTTTAATTGCATTTTTCATTTCATACATTGCAGTTCATAAAGTTCACCAACTTAAAAATATTTATAGTGTGTTCATAAATAAAGTTCAAAGTTTATGCACAGTGTGTTGGTGTGTACAATGGCAAGAAAAAGTATGTGAGCTCCTTGGAATTAACTGGCTTTCTACAGCAATATGCCATTAAATGTGATCTGATCCTCATCTAGGTCACAACAATAGGCAAACATAATGTGCTAAAGCTGATAACATACAAACAATTCTAATTTCTTGTGTTTTTATTGAACACACCCATTAAACATTCACACAACTGGAGGAAAAAGTAAGTAACCCTTGGAGTTTTTAGCTGGTCAAACCTTCTTTGGCAGCAATGGCTTCAAGCAAGCACTTTCCGTAGCTCTGGATCAGACCTGCACAACACTCAGGGGGGATTTTTAAACATTCCTCTTCACAAAACTGCTTCAGCTCAGACACATTTGTAGGATGTCAGGTGTGAATTGCACTCTTGAGGTCATTCCACAGTATCTTTATGCGTTTAAGGTCTGGGCTCAGAATTGGCCACTCCAAAAGGCGCATCTCTGAAGCCAGTCTGTGGTGAATTAACTTCAATGCTTAGCCTTTTTTCACACGGGCGGTGCACCCGACGGAGTCCGCTTTGCTCAGCGGGGATCGATCCGATGAGCAGGCGGATGATGGCTCTGTTTCTGGTCTCTGTGCAGAGATGGGGCTGTAAGAGCCCCGCTCTCCTCTATCGGAGATCGGATGAGAACGGACCGCCCATCTGTTTTTATCCTATCTTATCCGATCCGATCCTCCAGACGGATGGAAAATCGTGTTTCCACTCGTAGGGATTTCACGGACAGGATCAGATCGGATAGCAGCAGAGAGGTCTCCGCTGACATCCACCGCTTCATGGGGCTGCATGGAGCATCCGATCCAGTCCATCTGAAAAACTGACAGGCGGACCGAGTCGGAAAGCCCGTGTGAAAGGAGCCTAAGGTTCATTGTCTTCCTACATCACCCAACTTCTTCTAAGCTTCAGCTGGTGGACAGCCACAATGACATTATCCTGTAAGATATTTTGGTAAACTTAAGAATTAATTTTCCCCTCAATGATGGCAAATGGTACATTCCCTGAGGCAGGGAAGCAAGCCAAGATTTTAATGTTCTCTCCACCATACTTCGCCGTTGGGATGATGTTTTGATGTTTGTAAGCTGTGCCCTTTTTACACCATAAATAGTACTGAGTATTCTTCCTGAACAGTTTAAATTTAGTTTCATCAGTCCACAAAAAATTTTCACAGTAGCATTGCAGTTTGCTAAGGTGCTCTTTGAAAAACTTTAGGCCCACAACTGTGGTGTTCTGCCATGGATACCCTGCCTACTCAATGACTTAAGTATGGTAGGCTCATGATTCATGAACAGGGATGTTTGCCAGTTCCAGTGATGTCTTCAATCCTTTAGCTGATAGTTGTGGGTTCTTCTTTATCTCATTGAGGATTCTGTGTTGTGGCTTGGTATTTATCTTGGCTGGGCCCCCATTTCTAGGAAGAGTAGCCACAGTACTAAAATGTCTGTATCGATTGACCTTGGGGGATATTTATTAAAACTGGTGCACACAGAGACTAGTGCAGTTGTGAATAGTAACCATTCAGCTTCTCACTTCAGTTTGTTAAATTAAGCTTTGACAATAAACAAATATATAACAAATACACCAGTTTTAGTAAATCTCCCCCAATTTGTCTAACTGTCGACTGATGGATACCTAAACACTTTGAGATTGCTTTGTAACCCTTTCCAGCATTAAGCATATCGACTACTCCTTATTGTATGTCTTCAGAGAGCTCCTTTTTGTAAGGCATGGTTCTTCAGCTGATGGTTCTAATGAATAGCAATCTTAAAATGTTTTAGTGTCTTTTATCAATCAAAGTAGCTCTAAACCACACCTACAAAGATCTCCGAAGACGTCACCGGAAGTGACGAAATGCATAAGATTGGAACGCACAGCGTGGTGACGTGTGACGTAGGTGGAACGCAAGCCGGAAGTCCTCCCGATTGCTTCCACGCTATCGGCTTGCGCTGAACACACGGTCACAAGCGGCCATACTAGGGCTGCACTCGGGAGGAATAAACCCCGGCTTTTATTATTAGTCTTTTTTGCTGTTTTTGCTTTTATATGCACATAGCCGTGTATATATTTTTTTGCCCAATTGGGAATAAACATACTTGAAGATATCACACTATCTGGAGCTCCTTTTTTCCATATCTTTTTTGGCGCGAGGGGAGAGGAGACAGAGGGGGATCCCACCATCTCATCCACCTGGAGCAAGCCATAAGGAAAGTCCATTTTAGCCTGGACGGCTATACAAGCTCGATTGGTCGTGGTGCTATAAGGCACACATGACCCCCAACATCTGGTAAGTGATTGAATCTTACCTCTGTCACGGTGACATTATAAATATAAGGATTATTACTGAGTGGATTGAGTAATCATCGCGCTGAGCACTTGCACTTTTCGTTTGGAAGTTTGCACAAAGGACTTACTTTATATTGCATATTTATTGCACTTTTCGTTTGGAAGTTTGCACAAAGGACTCACTTTATATTGCATATTTATTGGACTTTTTAACTTTGGACTTTTCACATTTATTAATGTTATATGAAATAGGATTTATTATATATTATATTTGTCACTAATATCATTTTTATGAAATTTATTATATTCACTTTAATATATATTGCAATTATTTTAAAGCAAGCGCTATAGGTAGTCATTCAGACTACTTACCTGCACACACCTACAAACTAATTTATTTAATTGGATTCCAGGTGTGCAAGCTACTGTGCTAGCTTTTGTTGTTTAATGGGTGTGTTCAATAATTCAGAATCGTTTGTGTGTCATCAGCTTAAAGAGGAAGTACATTTGCTTCTCTTGCTTTTACCTATATGTAAGCCTAAAATAAGCCTTACCTATAGGTAGTGTAAATATCTCCTAAATGGGCACTGTTTTGGAGATATGCACATTGCAACATTGCATGCAGCCAGTGACATTACTGGCGCATGCGCTCTGAAGGAACGGCCCGCCCATGTCATTCCTTCAGACCCCTGTGCCAAGAACGGCGGGTACCGCGTGCATGTATGGGCGTGACTGTAGCGTGGCTCCTGCCAGTCACAGAGCCGGGGTCCGTGAACCCAGAAGCAAGACAGGTGAAGATGGAGGCACCTGCAGTGCTGACTTCTCGGAAAAGGAGGGCTTTTTCAGGTAAGTCTAACATAATGCTAGTATGCGATGCATTAAGTTGTAGTTAAATGAGTAAAAAAGGTATTTGATCCCTAAGCAAAACATTATGGTTTCTTGGCTGTCGCTTGGCAACTCGATGTTACAGCTCCCTCCATCAATTTTCTACAGTATTACGTTCTGGAGACTGGCTAGGCTACTCAAGGACCTTAAACGAAGTTCCACTCAAAAGTGGAAGCTCCCCTTATCTGCTTCCTCCTCGAAAGGTGCCAAATGTGCCAAAAAGAGGTACCCGCTCCCACTTCCGTGTAAGGGCGCTGCGGTGACCCACATCATTTGTGGCCCCTCCTCCTCCCCCCCACTGCCTTCTCGGAGACACACACAGGTTCCAGAAGACAGCGGGACCATTCAGAAAGTGCAGCGTGACTCACCCATGTGCAGTGGGAAACAGGCTGTGAAGCCACAAGGCTTCACTTCCTGTTTCCCTTAGTAAGGATGTCGGCGCCTGCACAAAAAAAGGTTTTATCATCAACAAAAACATCTTTTAGTTCATTTAAGACCTGTTTGGCGTCCTTCAGGTAAGAAGGAGTTTTGACGACTAAGGTCTGCAAAAAAGAATCAACATACTCTCCTTTCCTAACAGTAAGGGAGTTAAGGGAGACGTAATTGTAACAATTATGATGATTACATTCACCAATCCTCCATTCTAAAATCTAGGTTCTTAGAAAAGGGTTATGACGAGAACATTTTGGATCAGATGATTGCGGAAGTTACCACTGCTGATAAAATTTTTTTTATTAGCATCCAATATTAATAAAAAAGGGAAACAAATATTTTGTCCTCTGATAGCTAATTTTTCTGTCCAACATTATCAGATTACAACAGGGGCGTAACTACAGGGGTTGCAGGGGTTGTGATTGCAACCGGGCCCCATGCTCCAGGGGGCCTGTGTGGCTCCTCTGTACACCTGGATAGGAGGGGCGGCGGGGGCAGCATGTAGAAAAATCACTGTCCTCCTTTTTCCAGGAAGGGGGCCCACTGCAGAACTTGTGAAAGGGTCACGCTGTGGGACCATAATAAAGGGCCCCACAACGAGAGTAAAGGGCCCCAGGATCAGTGGGAAGAGCCCCAGGCTTGAAGGGAAGGGCCCCGGCCAGGGGTCCGGGGGGCCCTTCATGGTTTCTTGCACCAGGGCCCTGAAGGTTCTAGTTACGCCTCTGGATTACAAAGATTATACAGAACCATTGGAATGTTTTACAAGCAGACCCTGTACTGAAAGCCATCCTGCTGGATAAACCGGAGGTGCCGGCACCAGAAATTACATCACAGACTTAAAAAAAATGGCGCCCGGACAAGAAGTGATGTTCTGCCATCCATGCTGTCCCCATACAATGAAATCTGAACATCCTGTGTGGGTTACTTATAAAAAGAGGTATAGTGAATGATACTGTCATGCTCCTGATGATGCGCGTGGTGCGAAACGGTTGTAGAGCTTGACTTATATGCCAGAGGTCCTGCCGCCATTCTGAGCTCAGTTTGGCAACATACTATGTAAGTATACGTGCCTCATGTTTTTTTCTGCACTTTATATGGACTGTTTGCACTGACAGTTTTAAGTCTAAATACCATTCCCTGCTGTTTGTGGTTTGGTGGTATTTTTATTTTGTTGTTTTTTACATATTTTAATAAATTCTACACTATGAGCAGTTTTTTCTGCTGTGGGTGATCCTTCTGTCTGGCTAGATGAGATTGAGCAGTTTTCCTGATGACTTCATGTGTGAGGTTGGAAGATCAACCACATATATAGAGTTTCCCTGATGACTTAATCTGTGAGGTTGGAAGATCTACCACATCTATAGAGTATCAGATGTATCTTCATAAGGAAGACCATTGAATACTGAATATGCTTTTACTGTCCTATAACTTAGACAGCAACTGGTTCTGGTGAGTTTGCACTTCTTATATTTGGTGGGGGCAGCACACCGATAGTGATTCAACTGGGATTGTGGAGTAATAACACTGGAACTATTTCATTTACACTTATGGGCTTTTATTCACATTATTGTGATCGATTTTATTTGATTTAAAACTCAGTTTTGTTTATGCACCTTTGTATACTTGTTAAAGAGTATCACTATTATTCACACAGCGCTGCTTTTTTTCTTTGTTATGTACTTTTTGTATTTGTATATTCACACACATATTGCATGCTGCTTTTTCCAGACCACTTAAGCGCTGACAGCTGACTTTTTAGCTATTTGGTCTTGCCCATGACGGTGAGGTTTGAACGGAAGAAAGATTTTGTGGACAAGTGTCTTTTATACACATAACAAGTTGTCGTTAGGAACACCTTCTCAAAGTGACAGGACTAATCTATGAACCACATGAGCACATACTGTAGCCAGTCTACGCGAGCCGGAATTATTGTTGGTTGGTAGGGGATCAAATACTTATTTTACTCACTGAACTGCAACTCAATTATAACATTTGTATCATGTGTTTTTTCTGGATTTTTGGTTGATATTCTGTTGCTATCATTTAACCTCCCAGGCGGTATGATTATGTCAGGAATTATATACCAAAAGCGGTACAATTTTTTTCATGGAAATTTGCGTTACGTATTATAGGCCTAAAATTCTAAGTAATTACTGACTTAAACCTGACCAAAACAAGAGTCTAGTAGACATCCCAGATGTGATAAATTTGAAACACAAAAATATATATAAATATATATATATATATATATATATATATATATATAATATAAAATGTGTTATGTGTTTGTGTTTTGTGCAACGTTTTTTGAATTTCCCTCCCTAGTTCTGCTCCCATGCAGCATTGCTGCTGCAGGGAACGGAACTAGGAAGTCATCACACCGACGGAGGACGGACGAGCGGCGGGACTCTCGGCTGGCGGTCACAGCAATGAGAGATCATCGCTGGATCGCCAGGAGAAGGTAAGAGACACCGCTGCGCTCTCTTCACATTCACCCCGAGCGTGACTCGGGGATACCGATCCTGGACTGAAAAATCCACCCCGAGTCACGCTCCGGATTACCGCCAGGGGGGTTAAAATGCACCTATGAAAAAAATTATAGACCCTTAATTTCCTTGTAAGTGGGAAAACTTACATAATTTGCAGGGGATTAAATAATTATTTTCCCCACTGTGTGTGTGTATATATATATATATATATATATATATATACATATACATATATATATATATATATATATATATATATATATATATATATACACACACACATACACTATGGGGTTGGTTTACTAACACTGGAGAGAGCAAAATCTGGTGCAGCTCTGCAAAGCAACCAATCAGATTCCATTTTTTTTGGTCAAAGGTTTTGAATAGTCTTGCACCTGGGTCATGATAGTTGGATAGGGAATCATTGTAAATTGTTTTTAGTGAGATTATGACCACTTGGATGTTATACAGTAAAAGTGATAGTGTTTTGTGTACAGATTACAACAAAGTAGGTTTGAGAAAAAGTGAGACATGCATACAAATAGCAAAAAAACACTTTAAAGTGGTTCTTCGCCCTAGAAGTAAAAACATTAAGGTCAGCAGCTACAAACACTTTAGCATTGACTTTTAATAATAGGACACCTACCTGTCCAGGGATCCAGTGCTGTCCTCACCCGAGTCGGCTCTTCGGCCACCTTCAGTACCAGGCGCCGACAATGTTTACTTTGAGAAACCAACTGTGACTGCATGCGGCTTCACAGCCAGCTGACCACTGCGCATTGCACGAGCCATGCTGCACTTTGTGAATGGTCCTGCAGCTTTCTGGGATATGTGATGTGTTCCAGAAGCCTGTGAGGGAAGGAAGGGGGTGAAAAAACTTAAAGAGGAGAGGGGGAGGAGGCAGAAGTTCCCCTAAACTATAAAATATGGTCAATAAAGTATAATGGCCAACTTCCCTGCTCACCCTCTCGCTACTGGAGGACTTGTCACCTAACCAGGTACCACGCCAAACAACTGGTTGCTGTAGCTGTTCTTCCTTTTGGTTACTCATGGCAACTACCTCCTCTTCCTTGCCTTGCGAGTTTAGTTTTTGTAATGGTGTTACTCATACCCCATAGTGCCTTTATAGACCCAGGTTCTTTAGGATCACGCCCAAACCCAACATGCATCCCTTTGAATAACTTCAGACCAGGCCCAAAGCAGTTGAAACAACTTTACTGGAAACTCAGCATAACATGTAAAACAATAATAAACATATTTTCCCTATCTCTAGTTGCAGCTGCCCCAGCATACCTGTACAGGTAAAGTCCTTTTGGGTGTAGTCCATAATTGGGGAATCTCGAGTGGAGGTGTCCATTGTTACATTGACTTAGTGCTCTGAAGGTAGACCCCAGGCCCCAGCAAGTTTCTGCAAAGTTCCTATTCCCTTGGGACCCAGACCGCTTCACTTTTATATCTCACAGGAAGGGAAACCACACCCCAAAAAGACAGTGAACATAATCTGGGTAGACGACAAGAAATAATAACCCCTTCTCCCTGACCTGGGCAGCCAAGTAACTAGCTAAAACATAGTAGGTGAACCTGACTACATACTTTTCTTTGCATGTGTTATGCATTGGTTGGATTCTGAATAGTTAATTCTTACTGAGTGTAAAAATCCACAAAATTATACATAATTATAATTATAAAAATCTCATACAAGCTTTAAGTTCAAAAGTTGTTTTAATATTTTTAATAAAAACAGTTTTCATTAACCACTTCTCAAACACTCCATAGCAGACTTACTGCTACAGGACTGCTGTTCTGTGCAGAATCACACATTTATACGTGATTCTGCACTTTGGGGTTTTGGGCGTGGACGTGCGCTGCCAGCGGCTTGCTTCCACTGTGATTTTTCACAGAGGGACCCGCGGAACCTATGTCTGCCAGAACCTGCCAACCGTTCGTTACACTGACAGAATGCCAGTCTGCCTATGTAAATAAGGCAGACTGTCATTCTGTGAGTACAGAAGACATGGATCCTGTGTTTCTTTGAAGAAGGAACAACGGTCCATGTCTTCCAGTAGTAAATTCACCTTCCCCACTACCCTGAAACATTAGCTAGGCACACATAGCTAGGCACACATTTAACCATTTGATCGCCCCTGATGTTAACCCCTTTTCTGCCAGTGTCATTTGTATAGTGACAGTGCATATTTTTAGCACTGATCACTGTGTTAGTGCCACTGGTCCCCAAAAAGTGTCAAAAGTGTCAGTCAGTGTCCGATTTGTCCGCCGCAAAATCGCAGTCCTGCTATAAGTCACTGATTACCACCATTACTAGTAAAAAAAATGAAAAAAATAAAAAGTAAATAAAAATATCTCATAGTTTGTAGAGGCTGTAGCTTTTGCACAAACCAATCAATGTACGCTTTTTGGGATATTTTTTTTTACCAAAAATATGTAGCAGAATACATATTGGCCTAAACTGATGAATAAATTCGATTTTTTACAATTTTTTAGAGCAGAAAGTAAAAAGTATTGTTCTTTTTTTTTTTCTAAATTGTAGGTCATTCTTTGTTTCTAGCGAAAAAAATTAAAAATGCACAGGTGATCAAAAACCCACCAAAAGAAAGCTCTATTTGTGGGGAAAAAAGGATATACAATTTGCTTGGGCACAGTGTCGCACGTGCAATTGTCAGTTTAGGTAATGAAGTGCCGTATCGCAAAAAATGGTCCGGTCAGGAAGGGAGGTAAACCTTTCGGAGGTCAGGGGGTTAAGACTACCTGGTGATCCTGCTAAAAAGGTTCTTCATGTTAGGACACTTCCTTTTGTTCAAGCACTTTCTGTTACAGGTTGACAACTGCCTCCCAATCGTACACCTGCATTTTCACCATTTCCCATGGGCCTCTGATAGAGACAACAAAAAGCCAACATACATTGCACAAGAGTATTCCACTCCATAAGAAAACTGGTCTACAGAAATCATATACTGTAAATGCAACACTTGAGTGAGTACATGTAAACAGAAAGGGTCTGAAAGAGGCTGGAAGAGACCAGCAATATCTAGATACAAATAAGGTAAAAACATTATAGTATACAAAAAAATTGCAATTGTTTATGTTACATAGTGGCTTGCAAAGTAAATTCCATCCAGTTTAGATTTGCTTTAACAATGCTGAAAGTTTTCTTGAAAGAGCATAACCAGCCTTTAAGAAAAACTTCAGTTGTCTTCTCTTATTTTTTGCCACCAGTAGCTCCTATCACTGTTTATTTTACCTTGACACAACTAGACATTGAACGCTGGATTGCAGCTATTATTGACATATGTCAATGATGCTGTAGACACATATGGTAAAGATTACATTTTGCTAATTCCCCATAGTCTAAATCCTAGGCCAGTATTTATCTCTCACCTCCTAATAACCTTAATCATCATTAGGGCAGCAAAATAAGCTAGTAATGGACAAGTCCCACCTTAAGAAGATAACTTACTGGAAGAAAGTAAAGATTGTGGTTTCACAAAGTTCCTTTTTATCATCTCTCCTGTATAATTTAATAACCAATGGAAATGTGTCATCTAATATGGAATGAATAGACCTGTCAAATGAATCGTAGGTATAGGGGAAAAACATAGAGAAGATCATGTAGGTAGCTATCAATATCATTATTAGGCCTACTATTCAGTTTATTTTGTCCCATGAGGTTGATTTACCAAAGGCTGTTCACTTTGTGAGGGAATTTTCCCTTAGCATGAAAATGTTTCCTTTAGTTTAATGAATGATATTAAACTCTGCTGACTTCCATCAGCCATTCATGTGCAAGTGAAAATACCTTTTTTTTTTTCATTTTGCTTGCATATGGTTCAGAAATTTTTTGAAAAGTGAATTTTGACTACATTCACTAAGCTCTGGGGAAACATAACTGCAAGGCAAAAATGTGAATAAACCCTAAAGGTGACTGTAAACCTTAGATACAGAATTTGTAATGCATCCAAATTCTGAACAGCCTTTTTTTGTATAATATTAATGCAGCAAATAGCATGGCTATATTTTTATCCTAAAGGTACAACATTCTATTTGACTAAAACATGCCAACATTTGGGTATCTTGGTTTCAAAAACAGTCCATTTGACCGAAACGGACATACTGGACAACAGACTACAAATGTCTAAAAATGCATTATCAGGAGATGGTTATCTAATGTGTATAGACAGTGCTGACTGCTAGGGGACATTTGAATCTTGTATGTACAACAGTTAAGCCTTCGTACACACTGCTAGTTTTTTTTTTTTTTTTCGTTCAATCCAGTGGACTGTACGAAAAAAGTTGACAGCTTAGGTCGGAGCTGCTGTACTAACAATCCGATGTTAGAACAGCGATCTCCCCTGATGTTCTATTGTGTTCTGACAGGTGGACGGTGTAATGGTATCGTGCGCTGGGACACCATTTTGTCAAGAAACCATTTTGCGTGACTCCAGCAGCCTGACAGTTTAACCACCCCCCCGTCCGCGCTACAGCCTATATACGGCTGCAGCGTGGACTCGAATTTTCGGGAGGCCGTTTTTAAACGGCCTCCCAGTGACACGCCCCCAGCGCGCTCCCGCGAGCGCGCTGCGGGGAAAATCTGTGTCGGCCGTGTCCCTTGGACACGGCCGATCACAGATCGTGGTGAATGGCCAATCACAGCGGCCATTCACCACGTGATCTGGCCGTCCAATGATAGATGATCTCATATGTAAACATATGAGATCATCTCTCATCGCCGGCGCTCCTTCCTCACACGGAGCCTGCAGTGTGAGGAAGGAGGGGGAGCCTCACAGCGCCGGGGACACAGGAGAATGTAATCAGGGCACCGATCACCAGTGCCCTGATTACACAAGGTAAAAAACACACACACAGTGCCCCCCCATCAGTGCCCACAGTGCCCGCCATCAGTGCCCCCCATCAATGCCCACAATCAGTGCCCATAGTGCTGCTAGTCAGTGCCCATCAGTGCCTGCTCATCTAGGCACTGATGAGCACTGACTGGCAGCACTATGGGCACTGAGTGTGGGCACTGATGGTGCTGCCCATCAGTGCCGCTCATCAGTGCCACCCGTCGGTGTCCAGTGCCATCCACCAGTGCCCATCAGTGCTGCCTATCAGTGCCCATCAGTGCCGCCTCTCCGTGCCGCCTCTCAGTGCCCAGCAGTGCCACCTGTCAGTGCCCAGCAGTGCCACCTCTCAGTGCCCAGCAGTGCCGCCTCTCAGTGCCCAGCAGTGCCGCCTATCAGTGCCCAGCAGTGCCGCCTATCAGTGCTCATCAGTGCCGCCTCTCAGTGCCGCCTATCAGTGCCGCCTATCAGTGCTCATCAGTGCGGCATATTAGTACCTCCTCATCAGTGCCCATAAGTGCCACCTCATCAGTGCCCATAAGTGCCACCTCATCAGTGCCCATCAGTGCAGCCTATCAGTGCCCATCAGTGCCGCCTCATCAGCGCACATCAGTGAAGGAGAAAAATTTATTTTCAAAATTTACTCGCAGAAAATAAGAAAAACTTTTTTTTTTTTTTTTTAATTTTTTGTCTTTATTCTTTTTTTTTGTAAAAAATAAAAAACCCAGAGATGATTAAATACCACCAAAAGAAAGCTCTATTTGTGTGAAAAAATTATAAAAATTTCAAATGGGTACAGTGTAGCATGACCGCGCAATTGTCATTCAAAGTGTGACAGCGCTGAAAGCTGAAAATTGGCCTGGATGGGAAGGGTGTTTAAGTGCACAGAAGGCAAGTGGTTAAAACCAAAAGGCCACTCATTCACTAGCCCCCACCCCACCCCACCCCAATTAACGTTAGTATGAGGAGCTTCAAAGAACACCTTATCTCAGCAGACAGGACGCCTGGCGGACGGCAGGACAGGTTGTGAAGCCATAAACGAGCAAACCTTATCTCAGCCCATCCTGGCAGATGTCCACTACGGCTGACCAGGCTGTGTTGTAATTCCACAGCCAAATTGTTCATTAGGAAAATGACCACAGTTAAACACAAATTCAGAACTTTAAACCCAAACAAGATATGTCTCTAGAAAGTATATATTTGAATGTAAAATAAAATACTGAATGAAACGAGACCATGCATGATCCCCCTATCACACAAGAAATAGAAACGTGCGATAAAATATTCCCTGTGTGATAAAAATATATTCATGTTTGATATCGTTTGAAAGCAAATCACATGCGGAGTGAGGAACTAGCAGTTTAAAGAATGTAACCCTTACATATTTCAGGATATGAATTCTGTTATAAATCTGTCTAATCGGGAGGTTCCTTGGCATTTTCTGAGCCTCAGGGCTGCCCATGGCCCCTGTGTTTATTGGTCAAGGACCTCTGGTGACACCCCCTGCGGGTCAGAGAAAAGGGAGAGAAGCAGATGAGTTTTCAGTTCTCATTTTAACATCAAGGAAGGAACATCGAACAAGTGGGAGAACCGATCACACATGCTCAGCTTCTGAAACTCTGATACACTTCGGACATTGAATGCAAGTATTTCCATTTCTAATTCTTTATCTGATTCTTCTGCATTGCTGAATTGTGTATCTATTTCTTTGTTACCCAGTTTTCTGTAAATATTTTTATTTGCACCAATTTTAACCTTTTTTATAATTAAACTTTATTTTGAAAAGTGTTAATTTTGTCTCTAAGCTCTTAACGCAAACTAACCAAAGAACCTGTCTCTTGAAGAGCGCTACTGTCTAGAATAAATCCTCTGGACACTCCTGTCTGCGGTGACAGCGCGTGTTACAGATGATTATTCTAAAGTCATAATTGGTATTTCTAAAATTACGAGCGTCCGCTGGGCTCAAACGTAGCGGTGGTGGCAGAGAAAGGGTTAATTGTTTAATTGGCCCGGTGACAATCGCTCTCAGCCTACTGCCATCTAGATTGTGGTCCCGAAAGCTGGAAGAATTTTTGTGCCAGGTGCAGCTGAGAGTGGCATTGTTACACAAGTGACAGCAGGGTGTGAGATTGCCTGGTCCTTGGTCACGAGTTGGATGAGAAGGCCAGGGGTCTGATACCCGCCACCGTCACAGACGGCCCCCCCACCAGAACACTCTGGTCAGCACTCCCAGCCATTGGCTGAGAGCGCAGAACAGGAGCTGATCAGCACATCTTTTTCCGTCATGCCACTTCAACAGAAGGCGGCCCAGCTGCAGTACATACGGGCAGAATGTCTGCGGGTTTTCATTAAACTGTCTAATGCCGCCCAACATTTGGCCCGTGTGTACGGGGCTTTACTGGCCCCCTACAATTTAGCATGTTCACTGTTACTTATAAATTGAACAATCACTTAAAGTTTTGCATTATGAATATTATTATGCATGAGACTAGTCATAGACAGAAGAACAAGCTAAGAGATACAATTCTTTCTGGTGTAGCACCAAGAATGGTGAGTCATATGACCTGAGTAAAGGACTGGAGTGATGCATGTTCACTTATCACTTTCTTTTCTTGTGAAAGAGAAGGATAAGTCAAGTGGCACAGAGGGCTTTCAAAAACTTGGCTTGTTACCACTCTCTAGGCATATCCCTATTTGGTCTGGCACTCACTGGAAATTTACCTAATCACTTTTTTTTTTTTTAGAAAGGCAGTGACTCATGATTATGCCATCTCAAAATTATAAAGTTGTTAGTCATTGCAATCAGAGTTTACTCATTTAAAAATCCTTCTAATCTATAGATCCATAAATTTGCAACTTTATCAACATTTCATATTGCAGCTAGGAATTTCAAACATTATTACATATTATGGGTGTATTCCCAATTATTAGGCAGTTTACAAAACACAAGGTATAGACATGTTGTATTAATATCTTGCTGTAAGCTACTTTAGGGTGTTGTTCTCTTTGTATTTTAGTTGAAAGTAGTGGGGAATCTGAGAATATTATATCAGATATGGGGAAACAAAAAGCTATATATTTGTTCCCTTAAACAAACCAGAGACTACTATATGTAGGATGGCATTAATCACATCAAATACTTTATGTAAACCTTTGTAAATCTCACCACTGCACCATCATTTTTAAATCAGCCTCTCTACTGCATGTTTATTATAAAAAGTTTGACACCTGAGACCATAAAGACACTAAAACTGCAGGAAAGATTGCATGGTAAAGGCCATAGGGCAGAAAGGTAATTTACAGGTAGGATGTAGTAGACAAAATAAGAAAGTTATGATGATGTTTAAAAAGAATTTCAACATTAGCTCACATAGACATTGAAGAATCTTAGCTATGCTGCAGAAGGGGAAGTGGCAAGCTTTAGCTGGTTTAAAGGTGTTCTAAAAATGAAAACACTGGACAAGATGAATTGAATGAATGTTGGTCTCCGAAGGGATTTTTTTTGCCCAACCTTAAACATGGTTTTGAGGACTTTCAATAAGGTTATGATTTTTATAAACAAATATTGTACAAAATGAAACATGGGTTATAACTCTATAAATTCTCTTAGTGTGGCCACTTGAATAGATCTACTGGGGAAAGAATTATCATAGCTGCCATAGCTGAAGTGGATTTTAAAGGTGCATGTTTCAGGGCTGTCATTCAAATCTTGAATTAAATACTTGGTGAGCCACTGACCTAAAACTATCATGTAACCAGGGATGACTAAAAGTCAGAACTCCAACAGAACTCCAATCCTTCATTTAGGTCCAAGTCAATATGACTGACTAGTTGGTGAAGCAACATTCAAGCTGACAGCCTTGGAGCTAGGCTGCAATGACAGCTCATTTATTTTTTATATCAAATATATTTGCCTTTATATTATGCCCGTATATGGTATTATATGGTTATTAATATGGGTAAAACTATGTTTTTTTAATTATGGCTCGTTGTTCTATGTTTTGATGGTTTCTCGTGTGATATAGCTGCATTAGTAAAGATTATTATTAATACCTGTTTATCATTATTTTATAGTGGTACAAAGATTGGCAGAAAATAAGAATCACAGACTGTGAACAGAAATTGTGCAAGCTGATTAATTGAATGAAAAAAGTAAAGCATTTTGGTATTTTAAAAGTCAGTGTTTTGTACAAAACACTGCCAAATCAGGCTTGGGGAGCCACAAGCAGGGTTGTTCAGCTCCTTTTTCTGCTCAGGGCAGTACTGTAGGTAATTGCTGCCCTGACCACAGTATTAAGCCCAACATACTTAAGGTCCAGTCATGGCTTGTACTTCTGCTTCAGATACAAGGTATAATGTCTAGGGATGACAATTCACACGTTCTCACAGTTTTCCTATTGTCTATAACAAGTGGAAGTTGGTTTTGGGCGGGGCTTACTCGCCCTGCAGATAGGAACCTCTCCCACATACTCACTAGTGCCCGGGACCAGGCGGGGCCGCAGTCACGCCAAGATCAGTATTAAGACGGCACCCTGTATTTAAAAATGAGTCATTCACCTTGCACAGTAACACATTAAACTTGAGGTTCTTTGCTGTAAGACACACTTCTCCTGTTAAACAGTACACATATCTTCTGAATGCAGCATTTTGAGGGGGACACCGTGGTGCCTGAGTCCTGCTCCACCAGCCTAGCTACCCTGTGTCACCTCACTCCAAGTGACAGAACAGAGAAACCACTGTGCACTGAGTGCAGATCTCTAAACGTACACTATTCACTCCTACACTCTACCGTACCTGCAGCTAGGTTCATGGGGTCTCTGTGATGCAGATGGAGTCCCGAATACTGTGGGGCACTGACTTCTAGGGAGGGAGTCACTAACCTCCTTGTTATCCATGCCTGGTACTACTCCCCTACTGGCTTGTTGCTATTGCATTCCCGCAAGTCCTGGTTACCCATAGCAATCGCCTGTTAGACATGACTTCCCACCAACTCCTCTGTATGGTTAACCCTTCCTTGGTGGCTCTATAGCTTCTCTTCATCCCTGTGTGTGTATTCAGGCCCTGTTCTTTTGATACACCATGTACCTTATTGCACCCCTTTGAATAAACTTCAAACCAGGCATAAAGCAGTAAATATAACTTTACTGAACATTTAGTAGTACAGTCCAATGGTACAGCTTACATGTACAAAGTCCAATCCTAACTACCTAATGCAGACTCCCCAGGTTCATATATTTTCCAAGGTAGCATGTCCTTTAGTGCAAGACCCATGCTGGTGGTTTCCTGGCTCCAGATGAGGTCCCAAAAAGAGTGACCCAGTAGGAGTGGCCACATAGTCCTTGCAGGACTACATGGTCCAGCAGTCCTTCCTCTGTATTCTTGTGTGTCGGACTCTCTGCCCAGTATTTAAAGACACACACCAGGGGATGCCAGACCCAAGGAAAATCCAGGAAAGGAGAGAAACATTAATTTGTTTGCCTGAACTATCTGCATAGCCATAAAGCGCAATTTATACAACAGCAAAAATGCATTCAATGGTACGCTGTAAGAACCTGCTTACATGCGGAGACCGAGTGAGTACTGCTGCCCCTAATATGTGCTGCCCAAGATTACATTTACACATTTATCTGTGTCAAGAAAAGTCTGCTCCACAAAAGCAAACCAGTAGGGCAACATAGGAAACATCAGGCCATCTGCTTCATTTTTACACCTTACGGAATTACCACTGGCAAATGAATTAGAAGTGGGATAATTCTGTTTTCATGTATAATTATCAGATTAGAGGAGGGGAGGTAACAATGAAAATTTCAAAGCTGAACCAGGAAAAAGTGGTATCACCAGTCCAACCCTATAGTACAATGGGGTGTACGACTCACAAGGCTGAACTGAAGTTTCCTTTTTCAGCCAAAAATATATATTATGTTATGACCTTTATAGCTTTAAGTACTGACTTTAGGAAGTTTCTGATGGATAAGTTTGCTATGAATAAAAAAATAAATAAATAAATAGTTTTTGGTGCTCATATACATTTTTTACGCTTTAAAGTGGAGCTTTGCTTATAAAATAAACATTTGAAAACAGGCAGGTTTAACAATGCAGAAGAAACGTGCAATGTCTCTTACGCATTAAAGTATTCATAGCTGCTTGTTCACAATATTCACAATATACACTGAAATGTGCATTCCGAGTTCAGTGTACAATTTCAGCATCTGCCAAGATGAATGAACTCACGTTCTTGCATAGGTTCTACATTACCCCGGCCTGTTCGGAAACCAAAAGAGGCTGAAGATGTCAGCAGTCAGCGTGGGAGCTCATGGACACACATCACTGGAGTAGAGGTAAGAATAGGATATCACATTCTAGGGCTTATGAACAGCAATACTTGGGAAGGGTATAAGTTCTGTGGCATGCAACCCGGATGGGGGGGGGGGGGGCAGTAACTAGCAAAGACCAGTGAGGGGAATAAAGGAGAAGCGAGGATGAGGAACCGGATAGGTGGGAGGAGGAAGGGGAGTGGGAAGAAGAGCAAAAAGGGAAATGGAATGAAGAAAAAAAAGAGGGGAGTGGGAGGATAGGAGACAAAAAGAGGAGGCAATGCTCACTAGAATGGATTTCTGATGTCTAGGGCCCAATTAAGGAAAACTTAAAAAGTAAGAAGGGTATGGACAAAACCTACCGGTAAGTAGTGGGTAATCCAAAGCTCCCAAATTTTGTGGAATGTAGATAGTCTGACATCCAAAGTAGCATATTTTCTAGTTTCAGCAGTTTCTCAGTTAATACCATCCCAACATTAAGGAATCTGGAGTTTTTCATTAAACAAACAAATTTTAAAAATGTGGTGAGTTACTATTTGAATACTTTTCTATAATTAACTGTCAGGTAGCCAGCATTCCACACACATTTCACAGTTGACTGATCTTGTAGTTTATTTTGTTTCAGTAAGTAAACTGTTTGGGTTCAGTGACCTATCTGAAGATACATGTTTCTTTTAATCACATA
Source organism: Pelophylax lessonae (assembly GCF_965119305.1). Classification (NCBI taxonomy): domain Eukaryota; kingdom Metazoa; phylum Chordata; class Amphibia; order Anura; family Ranidae; genus Pelophylax; species Pelophylax lessonae. The sequence continues at coordinate 336,143,046 of NC_138772.1, read as the reverse complement.
TGCAAAATTATTACCATATCAGTACTAAATCTAAAAAGAACAAACACCTTAGGGCACACGGGGAAATAAGAGACAAAAATTCAAACAATAATAATAGCCTGTTTGCACAAATGTTTATAACTACCCACAAATCAGAGACATTGTAATGTATGTAAGACATATACCTGTGTAATATAGTATTTCTAATTTTAGATAAAATATCAGAAACTGTAAGCTATTCAGGGTTCATTTAAAGTGTTACGTAACCCACAACAGTAAAATCTGTCTTTACATGCAGTAAAGCTTGTTATACTCACTGTGGAACCTAATGGGTTAATCCTGCATATTGTTTAAAAAAGCTGTTTGACCCTGGTTTCTCTAATCTTCCACTTTTTCCACTGCCCCCTGAAAATTTCCTGATAACAAAGAGTCTATGGAGTCAGAGTTCACATGTTCAGTTTAGTGTGTATTGATAGAAAGGGTTTTTTTTCTTGCGAGGGTGTATGTGATCAGCACAGGGCCAATCAGCACTGTCCAGACAGAGGTTCAGTGGTCTTGCAGTCTCATAGGACAGTCAGAAAACTCCTCCTCCAAAACTAAATTGTGATGTTGTAGCACCTTACTCCTGCGCTCAGAAACAGAGCTTTCTGTCCACTTCATTCCACGGAACTCACACTTGGCATCCCAAATAGCTAAGGCCTTGCTGCCCTATAACACTGGGGTTGTCTGAAGGCGCTGCAATCAAAAAAACAAACAAAGGGCGAACCGGCCTAGCGCATTATCCTCAATATCGGCTTTATTAATTAAAAATATGTCTACTCACAAACAATTGTTGCAAAACAGCATATCCAATCCAAACATCAGAAACAATCTGTGTCTGTACCCACTGTCCTTAATAGATGATGACATCATCTAATTTAAAGCGGTTGTATCCCGCTTTTTGACACTTTTACCTACAGGTAAGCCTATAATAAGGCTTACCTGTAGGTACAAATAATATCTCCTAAACCGGCACGGTTTAGGAGATATTTACAGTGCATGCAGCCACTCGCGCGAGCGGCGCATGCGCTCTGAAGGTCCGGGGGGACCTTCAATTAACTTGCCGGGAGCTTGCCGGAAAAATCACTCCCGCGCGCATGCGCGGGAGTGACGTCATCGCGGCTCCGGCCAATCAGCGCGCTGGAGCCGTCTCTTCCGGCCAATCAGCGCGCCGGAGCCGCCGAACCCGGAAGAGACGACGAGGGATCATGGCAGCGCCCGCATCGATGTCCGGGGGTCAGTGTCGGGGCTTCGTTTTAAGGTAAGTTAAACATAATGGGCTAGTATGCGATGCATACTAGCTCATTATGCCTTTGTCTTGCAGGTTTTTTTTTTTTATTTTTTTTTTTATAGGGTTTACAACCGCTTTAAATGAACATATTGAGGATATTGCGCTAGGCCGGTGCGCCCTTTCTTAGTTTTTTTTTTATTGCAAAAAACTTCTCCTGCAAGCTTTAACCAGGGCTTGGTTGGACACTGACAGAAGTCACAAGGTTACTCTAACTGCTGATGAGGAAAGGTAGTTAGCAGTTTATATTTACTAAAATATTTGCATTTCCATGTTCTGTGTACTGTGGGAGACCAGATATAGGAAATTCAGAGTCCTGGGTTTAGTAACACTTTAAAAATAACAACAATGTGAAATAACAGTCAATGAGGAAAGGTAGTTAGCAGTTTATATTTACTAAAATATTTGCATTTCCATGTTCTGTGTACTGTGGGAGACTAGATATAGGAAACTCAGGGTCCTGGGTTTAGTAACACTTTAAAAATAACAACGATGTGAAATAACAGTCCTGTACTTGATCCCTTTCACCAGTTTATACACCATTATTTAAGCACAGGAATAGCTTCGTAGAAATAATATCAAGATCTACTACAGTATGCCCAGAAAATCTAAAAGACCTAGTATGCAAAACTATAGTTTTGAAAAGGTCAAACCTGCAGCACATCCAACACTACAATACAGTACCTCAGCAACTTACTGAGAAGAACTCTGATTGCCTAGTGTGATTCAATGGGACCAGCCATCAGCACTGACACTTCCAAAATTAGTAAATGGCATAATACAGGTGTTTTTTGGTCTTAATGCTTCTAAGGCACACAGAAGAAGGGAATCTAGAGATTATTGCTGCCACACAGAACTAGGCGGCTAGTCCTAGTTCTGCTTGGTTAATTTTGATCTTAAGAAGGCCTATCTGTCTGCAGGAGCAGCTTGTAAACATGCTCTTGCTGCTTCATCTAAGGCATTGGTTTTCTGGATGGAGAATACTGATTCTGCCCTAAAGTCAGAGATCACGTCTAAAAGAGCTCAAACTGTCCCCTTTTGTACGTAGGGGAAGCTTGAAATTACAAAATCCATTTTTTTGATCTAGGCTCTGCTTTGTTCAGTGATCACCAAGGATGTTTTGGGATTGAGACGATGGCTGGCAGTTTTAGGCTCTAAACAGGTCTGGTGCAAAATTGCTTTTAAGGGATATTCCCTTGTTGGCTTGAAGCAGGACAATGCCATGGCAAAGACCACAGGTAATTCTGGCTTCCTATATTGGGCAAGCTTCAGATGAATCAAAAAAGACTACAGGTTAGGAGTCAGAATCTAGATCGCTCCAGAAAGGCACGCTCTTACAGTTACCACTGGGAATTCAGGAGGAATGCAGAAGGGAACCATTATGATAAGACTACGGCACTACTGTGACTTCTAAGTGACAAAACAGGAAATGGTCAGGAAATGAGGATGGATAAAAAAAAAATCTGTGAGATTGATGGTGGCTGCTACTCTATAAACAGGTCCCGAGTAATCTAATACCAATAAGAATGAAAGCACAAGAGGGCTGGAAGCTTCCTTCTTTCCACTGGTTTGACAAAGGAGTGGCTCCCCTGAAAAGTGTAACAACTCTCCCTGTATGTGGTGACGCCATTCTCGTGGTCATCCAACTGCAGCTGATCTCCACTGAGTGGACCAAGTGGATCCAGAAGCCTCCACATATTCTGACAGCGTGCAATCCAGCTGCTAGCTACACAGCAGTCTTCACGTTTTGTCATCTAACCGCTTCCCAGTGCAACTATGCCTTCACCAGTCACTTGCTGCTGATCTCTGCAGTCCCTCAGATGACCAAACTTCATAAGATGACATGCCTAACACCAACTTATATCTAGTGAGTGCAATGTATGTTTATTCCTTATTGTTATTTCTTCCTACGGTTTACACTCAGATGGAGGCGCCCTTTTGTGCTTGCTTGCAAAAGAGAACCAGCCTTCATCCCAGAAGTCAGCAAAGAATTCAGGGAGGCAAGATACTTACAGGTTGTTCTGAGACTGTGCCCACCCAGACATGTCTTATGAGTGCCTGGTTGCTCTTTTTTCAACATGTGTGAGTGGCTCCAGTCTGGCAGTCTTGAACTGGGAGTTCAGTCATCCTCAATACCTCCAAAAATTCCTTGGTTCAGTAACAAGAGACAAGCTCTTCTAAACCTGTCAAAATCTAACATTCTTTGAGGATGCTACATCTTAGACTTCAGAGAAAAACAGGTTTTCCCAAAAGGAATGTATCACTTGTTTTGGACTGCCAGTGTGCATTTGATCAATTTCAGTCCAGTTTTATAAAGGGCTTATCCTTGAAGACAGTCCTTCTAATAACTATCATCTCAGCCAAGAGGGTTTCCAAGATCAGACTTATATGACAGAAAGTTTGGCTCTTCCAGTGGCAGGATGGTGTCATCTTTGTGGGCTTCCTGTCACAGTACACCTAAAGTATTTTGCAAGACTGCAGAGTGGTCTTCTTTTAATTTACTGTTGGCGCACTACAGCAAGGAGCCAGCATCTTTATGTTGTTAATTTTGGCTTTAAAGTTCTGACAGCAGAGAGTTGTGATTAAACCTTTTTTGATATTCCCCACCCTTGTTTACAGCAAGTTATTTCTCAATCATATGTTACCATGATTTTAGTTGGGGAAATAGAAAATGTTCTATCAAATACTTATTGTATTTTACCTTATCTGATTAACTCAATGGCAGCAAAGGATCCCTCCCAGTTGTTGAATAGGTCAGTTATAGAATCCATGGATTGGATCCAGCCTCAGATTTATGGGAGTAGGGTCCTTTGAGAAGGGAGTAAGGGCAGAAACACCCAATCATATGCAGCCATGGAGTTAATCAGGAAAGAAAAATTACAATATTAGGCAGGGAACTTTCCATTCACTGATTTTCTAGATACAAACAGCCACATGATTTACAATGTTCTATTATTAATGTTTGTACTCAGAACAGTTTATTGCACTATTATACATATGGTACAGATAAGGAATGCTTGGCCCTGTCTTACTAAATTATTCTAACCTTGACCTAGCAATTCCACAGATTTGTGCAACAAGGGAAATTCATACTGGTGTACCTGTAGTTATTTCCCATCATGGATTAAAATATGCTTTAGCATATTGCATTTATTTGTATAATTTGAGAAGATTCTTCAGTATTTGTAATTATTCTAATGCTCTACTTTTCCAACTTAAAGTAACTTTACATCTACATTATAATTAATTGTTATTTTCTCCAATGGAATGTTTGCAGCATCTACAAACAATTTTATTTGTACACTGACATTATTTGACATGGAAGTACAGAATAATTGCATGTCCCATTACTGACAACAAAGGACGCCAAATGTCATCATCATTTTGGCACATAAATTGGGAATGGAATTCAATGTGAGAATAAACTGCAGCTTTCTTTAATTATTTGTTTGTGATTTCTTCAGCCATAAAAAATTTACATTAAAGCCATGTGATGAAACAAGGAATAGTGTCACAACATAGTTGTCGGGTGGTGTAAAAATATTCTATTTATTGATGCGGGCATCAACTTATATTTCCAACTTATTTTCACTTCTCATTTCCTACCAATACTGCTTAGTCCAACATATTTTATTGGAACAAAGAGAAGTTATCAACAAATGTATATGTTATATTAACAAGATCAGTAAGATGCAAAGAACCTGGGGTACAAATGGTCATACAAGAAAAGACACTGGGTGATGAATGTGGTTTCTTCGACATTAGGGCTAAATTCTCAAAGAGTAGTCAATAATACAGTATTATTCATATTATACCGGTTTATAGGGGTTATAGATGCAGGGGAGATTTGATTTTAGGTGATTGTTTCACAGGGGTTAGTCGAGTGAGTTTTAAGTGCATTTGAGTAAGTTATGCTTATGGGAGATGAACTTGTGTTTGGCCTATGATGGGCAAGTGGATGTGTGTGTCCTGCACACACACCACAGCCAAATGCGAGTATGAGTTCTGTGTAGAGTTGAGCGGACACCTGGATGTCCGTGTTCGGCGGGTTCGGCCGAACTTGAAAAAAAAGTCCGGGTCCGTGTCCCGGACTTTTTCCGAACTTTACCCGGACACCGAACCCCATTGAAGTCAATGGGGACCCAAACTTTCAGGCACTAAAATGGCTCTAAAACACCAAAGGAAAGGGCTAGAGTGCTGCAAATGGCAGCAAAACGTAGTTAAGAGCATGACAAGTGCTCTGCAAACAAATGTGGATAGGGAAATAACTATGTTCTTCATCTGTGAAGGACGAGGCCCATATGGAGTAGGAGGGAGGTTGAGGTGGTGGTGGTGGATGTGGCGGTGTCATAGGCGTGCGCACAGGGTGTGCCGGGTGTGCCTGGGCACACCCTAATCACCTAGGGCACATTAGCATTATCACTCTGTTTGCCAGTGAGGAGATGGGAAAGATCTCCCTCGGACCTGCTCTGCCATAAGAGAAGTGCCACACACTTTGCCAGCAGGGAGAGTAATGTATCGGGGCCATGTACATGTAGGCACACACTTGCATGTGTATTTAAACTTTGGGGTGCACACCCTAATGCAATAGGCTGCGCACACCTATGGGTGGTGTAGGTGGAAGCGGCGGTGGAGGAGGACGAGGTAGCCAACACTGCTTTTTTTCAGAAATTTTCAATGAGGGTACACCCCAAAAGAGTGAGAAAGAGCAAAAATAGAACAATGGCTGGGTAAGGTCGGTATCCATCGCTATTCTGCACAAGGTACGGAAAAGTCCCGTGGGATCCATGCCTGGTTCATTTTAATGAACGTGAGCTTGTCTACATTGTCTCTGGACAGGCGGCTGCGCTTGTCTGTGATAACGCCCCCAGCCGTGCTAATTACCCGTTACCCGTTCAGATAATACACTGGCTGCAGGGCACGCCAGCACCTCCAAGACGTAAAGGGAAAGCTCAGGCCATGTGCCCAATTGGGAGACCCAGAAGTTGAAGGGGGCAGACTGTAACGCTCCTGCGTTTTTGTAGTAGGCTGGATTTGCAGCTGCAGAATCTCCACTCAGTAGTCATGTAGAGATGTGTTGAATAACCAAATCCAACTCTCCAGACTCATCACTGTGGGCCTGTCAGCTTCAGCATACAGATATACACACTCAATAAGATGTTCCTGGAGTGATAGGATGTATATGTTAGTATGAAGATGATGTGCTGAAGGGACAGGTGTGAACAGTGACAGAGATGGTAAGCACTTGATAGAAATGTTCAGGAGAGTACTAGATGGTATTAGGTAGAATGCAGATAGGTTAGTAATCGAGTATGGTAACAGGTGGTAAGGATAGCAGATGACAATTACAGGATAGACTAACCCAGTGCAAGGATAGATGGTAGTAGACTCAAGAGCTAGCAATCTATGTAACAGTGCAGATGATAGAATTAGTATGCATAGATAGTAACAGTCCTTAATGTGCAGAGGTAGATAGTGTAAGTAAGGTTATGGAGGATTCCCCTGTGGGGTACTTATCACTAGTAAGGTTAGTAGTAGAAGGGTCCAGTAGTGAGGGAGTGATCCAGTAGCGAGATACAGGGATCAGTAGCGAGGTTCTGGTCTGTTTCCAAGTAAAAGAAAGTAGCTGGAGGTTCCGGTAGCAAGACAAGCTTGTAAGCATGTGGACACACAGGCAGGTTGAACGAACAATGTGAGAGAGAACGCCGGTGGTTGAAATAGCCGCTCTGCGGCGCTCGGCGATGACGTCATCCGTCTTAAAGGTGTATGCGTACCACCTAATTAGAAAGGTGGGACGCATATTTGAAAAGAAAATGAAAAATAAGGGTACCAGAGGTACCAGAATCTTACAGTTCCCCCCCCTTAAGGCCGGCTCCGAAGGCCTATAGCACTGGTTTCTCTGGGTATTTCGAGTGAAACCTTCGTATAAGCCTAGGTGCGTGAACATCAGTGGTATCCAACCAGGTGTCGTCTTTGGGTCCATAGTTCTTCCATCTTATGAGATACTGGAGTCTTCCTCTGTGGATATGAGAATCCAAAATCTCCTTAATCTCATATTCTTCTCCGCCTTCAACTTGTACTGGAGGTGGAGGCAAGATGGTAGGCCTTATTCCTTGATTAGGAACATGGGGTTTCAGTAGCGACACATGGAAGATGGGATGGATCTTGAGATCTGCTGGTAAGGTGAGCTGTACTGCAGCTTTTCCAATAAGTTTCTTAATTGGGAAGGGTCCCAGAAATAAAGGTCCAAGCTTTTTGCTAGGGATCTTTAATCTTAAATTTCTTGTCGATAGCCAAACGAGGTCCCCAATAGCATACTGAGGAGAAGGTCTTTTACGTAGGTCGTAGTACCTTTTTTGTTGGCTGTGGGCGTGTGAGATAGTGGTATCAAGTAAACCCAGAGAGTCCTTTATTTGGGTAAGATAGTCTGAGGCTACTGGGTTACTTGATGGTAGGATGCGTGGTGGAAGTAGTGTGGGATGAAACCCATAGTTCAAGTAGAACGGACTTTGCTTAGTAGTACTGTGGGTTGCGTTGTTATAAGCAAATTCCGCCAGAGGGAGAAGGTCCACCCAATCATCCTGTAGGTATGATGTGTAGCAACGCAGATATTGTTCTATACGCTGGTTGACTCTTTCAGTCTGTCCGTTGGTCTGAGGGTGGTAGGGAGAAGTGAGCTTTCGCTCAATCCGTAATATTTGACAAAGAGCTTGCCAAAATTTGGAGATGAACTGTGAACCACGGTCGGATAAAAGAGTCTTTGGAATTCCGTGTAACTTGAACACATGTTTCATCAGTAGTTCCGCTGTTTGTTTAGATGAAGGTAGTCTACGGATAGTGATGAAATGTGCCATCTTTGTCAGGTGGTCCACTGACACTAGAATGGTATTAAATCCTTTAGAAGGTGGTAGTTCTACTATAAAGTCTAAGGACACAACTTCCCATGGAACCTGGGGTATTGGTAGACTGCAGAGTAGACCAGATGGTTTTGTAGTGTCAATTTTGGACCTTGCACAGATGTCACATGAAGATACAAATTTTTGTACAGACGTCTTCATATCAGGCCACCAAAACTGCCTAGTAAGCAAATTAAGGGTTTTCGTCATACCCATATGTCCTGCCATGGGCACATCATGTGATAACTCCAAGATCTTGGTACGCATAGTAGGGGGTATGTAGAGTTTGTCGTTGTAGTAGAGGAAGCCTTCTGCATCAGTACTTAGTTGTGGTGGAGGTGAATCCAATCTTATACTGTGCAAAATCTCTTCCTTCAGGGAACGAACAACCCCAATAATACGTTCATAGGGTATTATAGGAATAGAAGGGATTTCAGCGCAGTTATCTTCAGTTAATCGTGATAGCGCATCCGCTTTTTTATTTTTGTCTGCAGGCGTGTAGGTCACTAAGAAGTTGAATCTTAGGAAGAATAATGACCATCGTACCTGCCCGTGGGAGAGAGTTTTGTTAGTCTGGAGGTATTGAAGGTTTTTGTGATCTGTATATATGAGTATTGGTAACCGGGTACCCTCAAGTAGATGTCGCCAATTCTCCAGTGCCAGTTTTATGGCAAGCAACTCCTTTTCACCCACTGGGTAATTCACCTCTGGGCTGCTTAATGATTTTGAAAAGAAAGCAACTGGGTGGAGTGGTGAAGTATTTGTTGGTCGTTGGGAGAGAACTGCTCCTACTGCCATATTTGACGCATCTACCTCCAGAATATATTGGAGGGATGGGTCTGGATGGCGTAGTATGGGAGCAGAAGTAAAGCTTGATTTTAACAAGCAGAAAGCTCGATTTGCTTCTTCTGACCATTTGAATGGTTTCTTTATACTTGTCAGTTGTGTGAGAGGTCTCACAATGGCAGAAAAGTTCTTGATGAACTTCCTATAGAAGTTTGAAAATCCAAGGAATCGCTGTAATGCCTTACGAGTTGTTGGTATAGGCCAGTCCACAATACAGGATATCTTGCTCATATCCATCTTAATTCCGGTTTTGGATATGATGTATCCTAGGAATAATATTTCTTCTTTATGAAATAGGCATTTTTTTAATTTCAGGTATAGATTGTGTGCGAGTAATCTGGATAACACAAGTCTTACATGTTTTATATGTTCAGAGAGAGATCGAGAATAGATAAGTATATCGTCCAGATATACTACAACACAGACATCAAGTAAGTCTCTAAAGATGTCGTTTATGAACCTTTGGAAGGCTGCGGGAGCATTACACAACCCGAATGGCATCACAAGATATTCGAATAATCCGTATCTGGTTCTGAATGCTGTTTTCCACTCATCTCCGTCACGGATTCGGATTAGGTTGTATGCCCCTTTCAGGTCTAATTTAGAGAAGTAAGTAGCCCCACGCACTTGTTCAATGAGTTCAGGGATGAGTGGTAAAGGATAGCGATCCTTTATTGTAATCGTATTTAATTGCCTATAATCGATAATAGGCCTAAGACTTGAATCCTTATTGCGGACAAAATAAAGTCCTGCAGCTGTGGAAGAAGTAGAGGGTCTGATGAACCCTTTTGTCAAATTCTCATCCAGGTATTCCTTGAGATGAGAAAGTTCATCCTGTGAAAGAGGATAAACATGACCGAAAGGCAATTTGCTGTTAGGGAGTAGATCGATAGTGCAATCATAATCCCTATGGGGAGGCAACATTTGAGCATTTTTTTTCAAGGAATACTTCGGACAGATCCTGATAGCATAGTGGTGCAATCTCATCTGACACCACAGACAGGATCTTTCCATAAGATGGGAGGTTACACGTAATCTCACAATAGTGAGAAGGGAAAGACAAAGTCCGTCTTTTCCAATCTATGATTGGTTGATGTGTGTGTAACCAGGGGAGTCCCAAAATAATAGAAAAATGGGGTGAAGATAGTATATCAAAAGTGGTGGTCTCCATATGAGACTCGTTAGTAGTGACGAGGAGTGCTTGTGTCTGGTTGGTGATTGGACCAGAAGATAGTGGAATACCGTTAATGAAACTAACAGAAACAGGTTTAGGTTTTGAAATAATAGGTATTTTATTTAAGGTAACAAAACATGTATCAATATAGTTTCCACAAGATCCGGTGTCGATCATAGCCTTGGTGGTAATCCTAGTCTGGTCCCACTGTAATGTCAAATGAACAAAAAGATAGGGGTTAGAAAAGGAAGTCGTTAATCCTCCTAGCAAGACATGTGAGCACTCACCCTCTTTTTTGCGGACAAGGGGACAGACGCTTATCAAATGATCCGGGGATGCGCAGTACATGCAGAGGTTTCTGGATCTTCTTCTGGCTCGTTCAGTAGTTGATAAAGGTGGGCATATGGTTCCTACCTCCATGGGAGTAGGGTCGATGGCCGAAATCCGAGAAGGACTAGACAATAGCATTCCCATTTTCTCAGCCTTTCTTTCACGCAGTCGCCTGTCGATGTTGATACTGAGTTGTATTAAGGCATCCAAGGTGCCAGGTAAATCCGCTCGGGCGAGCTCGTCTTTAACAGCTTCTGACAACCTGAGTCTGAATTGAGTTCGCAGAGATGTATCATTCCACCCTGAATCAAGGGTCCATCTTTTGAACTCAGCTACAAAGTCTTCTACAGGTCTCCTTCCTTGTTTTAAAGCCCTCAATTGAATATCAGCAGTACTCTGCCTGTTGGGGTCATCATATAAACTAGCGAGTTCCGCTAGGAATAAAGAATAGGAGTTGAGAAGCTGATCATTTTTCTCAAAGAGAGAGTCTGCCCAGGCCTGTGGATCACCCGTTAAGTATGAGATAACGGTACAGACTTTAATTTGATCAGTAGGGTATGTACGAGGTTTTAACAAAAAAAGCAATTGACATGCGTTTTTGAATTCACAAAATTTTTTCCGATCACCTGTAAACACTAGAGGAGGGTTTATTTTAGGTTCAGGGGGTTGAGCAGCAGTGAGCCGTGAAAGATGGGTTACCTGCTGTATCAGAGTCTGATTTTCTTCTTTTACTTCAGTAAGAGCAAGCATTAATGCATTTACTTGTTGTGTTAATTGTGTCACTTGAGTGGGTAATTCTGCTGAATCCATTTTTTAGGTTCGTTCAATCTGTAACGCTCCTGCATTTTTGTAGTAGGCTGGATTTGCAGCTGCAGAATCTCCACTCAGTAGTCATGTAGAGATGTGTTGAATAACCAAATCCAACTCTCCAGACTCATCACTGTGGGCCTGTCAGCTTCAGCATACAGATATACACACTCAATAAGATGTTCCTGGAGTGATAGGATGTATATGTTAGTATGAAGATGATGTGCTGAAGGGACAGGTGTGAACAGTGACAGAGATGGTAAGCACTTGATAGAAATGTTCAGGAGAGTACTAGATGGTATTAGGTAGAATGCAGATAGGTTAGTAATCGAGTATGGTAACAGGTGGTAAGGATAGCAGATGACAATTACAGGATAGACTAACCCAGTGCAAGGATAGATGGTAGTAGACTCAAGAGCTAGCAATCTATGTAACAGTGCAGATGATAGAATTAGTATGCATAGATAGTAACAGTCCTTAATGTGCAGAGGTAGATAGTGTAAGTAAGGTTATGGAGGATTCCCCTGTGGGGTACTTATCACTAGTAAGGTTAGTAGTAGAAGGGTCCAGTAGTGAGGGAGTGATCCAGTAGCGAGATACAGGGATCAGTAGCGAGGTTCCGGTCTGTTTCCAAGTAAAAGAAAGTAGCTGGAGGTTCTGGTAGCAAGACAAGCTTGTAAGCATGTGGACACACAGGCAGGTTGAACGAACAATGTGAGAGAGAACGCCGGCGGTTGAAATAGCCGCTCTGCGGCGCTTGGCGATGACGTCACCCGTCTTAAAGGTGTATGCGTATCACCTAATTAGAAAGGTGGGACGCATATTTGAAAAGAAAATGAAAAATAAGGGTACCAGAGGTACCAGAATCTTACACAGACCCGTCATTCACTACATGTAGGCGTGTGCACACATACTGCTCCACCATGTTGGTGAAATGCTGCCTCCTGCTAAGACGTTCCATATGAGCTGCTGGTGCTGCTGTTTGTTGTGGCGTGCTGACAAAGCTTTTTCACATTTCAGCCATGCTAACCCTGCCTTCTGAGGTGCTGGCGGTGCCCTGGTTGCGTTGGCGACCTCTTCCTCCTCCTCCTCTGCCTTGTGCTTCCACTGTGGCCCCGCTGTCAGGTGGGAATGCCAGCAGCATCGCGTCTACCAGCGTGCGCTTGTACTCGCGCATCTTGCGATCGCGCTCCAGTGAGTGAATTAATGACGGTACGTTGTCCTTGTAACGGGGATCCAGCAGCGTGGCCACCCAGTAATCAGCACAAGTTAGAATGTGGGCAACTTGGCGGTCATTGTGGAGACACTGCAGCATGTAATCGCTCATGTGTGCCAGGCTGCCCAGAGGCAACGAAAGGCTGTCCTCTGTGGGAGGTGTATCGTCTGTGTCCTCTGTATCCCCCCAGCCACGCACCAGTGATGGCCATGAGCTGGCCTGGGTGCCACCCTGCTGTGAACATGGTTCCATCTCCTCCTCCATCTCCTCCTCCTCATCCTCCAGAACTGTGCCCCTGCTGGACAATTGTGTCCCTGGCGTTTGTGTGTGCAGGAACCCACCCTCGGAGCCCCTTGCGAATGACTGCCCTGAAAGCCTTGGAAATGTTACCTCTTCATCCTCCTCCTCCTCATCCTGTGCCACATCCTCTTCCATCATCGCCCGAATTGTTTTTTGAAGGAGGCATAGAAGTGGGATAGTTAAGCTGACAACGGCGTCATCGGCACTGGCCATGTTGGTGGAGTACTCAAAACAGCGCAACAAGGCACACAGGTCTCGCATGGAGGCCCAGTTATTGGTGGTGAAGTGGTGCTGTTCCGCAGAGCGACTCACGCGTGCGTGCTGCAGCTGAAACTCCACTATGGCCTGCTGCTGCTCGCACAGTCTTTCCAGCATGTGCAAGGTGGAGTTCCACCTTGTGGGCACGTCACATATGAGGCGGTGAGCGGGAAGGCCGAAGTTACGCTGCAGCGCTGACAGGCGAGCAGCAGCAGGGTGAGAACGCCGAAAGTGCGCACAGACGGCCCGCACTTTCTGCAGCAGCTCTGACATATCGGGATAATATTTAAGGAACCTCTGCACCACCAAATTCAGCACATGCGCCAGGCAAGGGATGTGCGTCAAACCGGCTAGGCCCAGAGCTGCTATGAGATTTCACCCGTTATCGCACACCACCAGGCCGGGCTTGAGGCTCGCTGGCAGCAACCACTCGTTTGTCTGCTGTTCCATGCTCCTCCACAACTCCTGCACGGTGTGTGGTTTTTCCCCCAAACAGGCAAGTTTTAAAACTGCCTGCTGTCGTTTACCCCTGGCCGTGCTGAAGTTGGTGGTGAAGGTGTTACGCTGACCGGATGAGGAGGCGGTAGAGGATGAGGAAGCGGAGTAGGAGGAGTTAGGAACAGGAGGCAAACTGAAGCGCCCTGCAATCCTCGGTGGTGGAAGGACATGCGCCAAATTGCTATCCGCCTCAGGCCCATCCGCCACTGCATTTACCCAGTGTGCCGTTAGGGAGATATAACGCCCCTGACCGTGATTACTGGTCCACGTATCGGTAGTTAGGTGGATCTTGCCACAGATGGCGTTGCGCAATGCACACCTGATTTTTTCCCCCACTTGGTTGTGCAGGGAAGGGTTGGCTTGCCTGGAAAAGTAGTGGCGGCTGGGCACGACGTACTGTGGGACAGCCATCGACATAAGGTTTTTAAAACTGTGCGTCTCCACCAGACGGAATGACAGCATTTCAAAGGCCAAGAATTTTGAAATGCTTGCATTCAGGGCCAGGGATTGCGGGTGGGTAGGGGGGTACTTCCTCTTCCTCTCAAGTGTTTGGGAGATGGAAAGCTGAACGCTTCCATGGGACATTGTGGAGATGGTTGGTGACCCAGGTGGTGGTGTTGCTGACAGATCGTCTGTTTGCGGGGTGGCAGGTGCCGGTATCACTACAGATGTGGATGGAGAGGCCGAGACTGCAGCAGAAGAGGAAGCAGGATGAGCCAGAGACGTTTCTTGGTTTTGAAGGTGTCTACTCCACTGCAGCTCGTGCTTTGCACTTAAATGCCTGATCATGCAGGTTGTGCTCAGGTTGAGAAGGTTTATGCCTCGCTTCAGGCTCTGATTGCACAGGGTGCAAACCACTCGTGTCCTGTCATCAGCACATTTTCTGAAGAACTTCCACGCTAGAGAACTCCTTTGGGCTGGCTTTGCTGCGCTCATTCCCTTGCTGCGTTGGGCAGTAGCAGGCGTAGTGTCTAGGGCATGGCCGCTCCGCTTCTGTACCCTGCTCCCTCTTCTGCTGTGCTGGTGGCTCTGTGCGACCACCGCCTCTTCCTCCAAACTACTCAGGTCACCTGCATGACCTTCATTCCATGTGTGGTCGAGGACCTCATCGTCCTCCACATCATCTTCCACCCAGTCTTCATCCCTGCCCTCCTTGTCGGTCTCCACAATTCTGAATGCCGCAGCAGTTGGCACCTGCGTTTCGTCATCATCGGAGACGTGCTGCGATGGTCCTTGCATCTACTCATCTTGAGAAATAAGTGGTTGGGCATCGCTGCACTCAATCTCTTCCACTTCTGGGGCAGGGCTAGGTGGATGGCTCTGGGAAACCCTGCTGACAGAGTCCTCAAAAAGAAGAAGAGACTGCTGTATGACTTGGGGCTCAGACTGCTTGCCTGATTTGCAAGGGGGTGAGGTGAAAGACGGTTGGACATTGGCTGCAGGTGCCAACTCTGACCTTTCTGCAGTAGACTGGTTTGCTGCTGACAGTGCCTCCAGTTCCTTCACATTGTCTCCCACCCAATCTACTATCGCCTCTACTTGTTCTGGCCTCATCACTTCTAGAGGCGTATGATGCCCTACCAAATACTGCTGCAGGTTCTGTCGCCTACTCACACTTGAGGAATGTGTTTCACTTGTGTGTGTAGCTGGCACAGATCGACCACGTCCTCTCCTTGCAACAGGAACTCTACCAGCAGCACCACGACCCAGGCCACGGCCCCTATTTGACGGTCTCCTCATATTTCTGTAATTTATGATCTTGCCCTAGAAAGGTGTTTATTGAATAGCGGAACAAAACAACAACAGTATCGCATGGGTGTATCTCACAGTCAAATATGCAAACTATGCCGCAATTTAATTTTTTTTAACCCAAAAGGGTGTATATTGAATAGCGGAATAGGAAAAAGGATAAAAACGGTGTATCTCACACGTACAAACACAGACTAGGCCCCAATTAAAATTTTTTGTACCCTAAAGGGAGGATGAGGAAGAGGAGTAGGAGGAGTTCGAAACAGGAGGCAAACTGAAGCGCCCTGCAATCCTTGGCGGTGGAAGGAGATGCGCCAAACAAATTTAAAAGGTGTATCTCACACGTACCGATACAGACTATGCCGTAATTTAATTTTTTACACTCAAACAGGGTGTATATTGAATAGCGGAATAGGAAAAATTTTACAAAACGGTGGTGTATCTCACACGTACAAACCCAGACTAGGCCCCGATTACTATTTTTTGTACCCCTAAAGGCAGGATGAGGAGTAGGAGGTTTTCAGAACAGGCAGGAGGCAGACTGAAGCACCCTGCAATCCTCGGCGGTATGAGATGCGCCCCAAAAATTGGAAAGGTGTATCTCACACGTACCGACACAGACTATCCCGCAATTTAATTGTTTTTACCCCAAAGGTGTAGATTAAATAGCGGAATAGAAAATATTATCAAAAGGTGTATGTATCTCACACGTACCGACACAGACTATCCCGCAATTTAATTGTTTTTACCCCAAAGGTGTAGATTAAATAGCGGAATAGAAAATATTATCAAAAGGTGTATGTATCTCACACGTACAGAACCAGACTAGGCCGCGTTTACTATTTTTTGTACCCCCAAAGGCAGGATGAGGAGTAGGAGGAGTTCGGAACAGGCAGGAGGCAGACTGAAGCACCCTCAAATCCTCGGCAGTATGAGATGCGCCCCAAAAATTGGAAAGGTGTATCTCACACGTACCGACACAGACTATCCCGCAATTTAATTGTTTTTACCCAAAGGTGTAGATTGAATAGCGGAATAGAAAACATGATATCAAAAGGTGTATGTATCTCACACGTAGAGACCTAGACTAGGCCCAAATTACTATTTTTTGTACCCCCAAAGGCAGGATGAGGAGTAGGAGGAGTTCGGAACAGGCAGCACCCTCAAATCCTCGGCAGTATGAGATGCGCCCCAAAAATTGGAAAGGTGTATCTCACACGTACCGATACAGACTATCCCGCAATTTAATTGTTTTTACCCAAAGGTGTAGATTGAATAGCGGAATAGAAAATATGATATAAAATTGGTGATTTATCAATAGCACATGTGAACAGCAGTGTCTTATATCAGTCAGCTCTGCTGCAGGCTATGGAGGGAAAAAAAAAAGAAAATTCCCCTTTTAAGTTTGTAATTTTTAACTAGATTAGTACAGACTATGCCACAATTTAATTTTTTTAACCCAAGGGTGTATATTGAATAGTGGAATAGAAAAAAGTGTATAATTTTTTAAATCACTCAATAATAGCACATGTGTGAACACAGCAGTGTATTATCACAGTCAGCACAGCAGCACTGAAGGAAAAACGCTGCACACAACTGACTGATAAAAAATACTTTTTTCGGAGGGGGCGTGGCCGGTATCCTGAGGTGATGGACGCTTAGTTCTGAGCTCTGGATGAGCGGGATCGTTTAGGCGGCTCACAGCGACAAGGAAGGTAGCAAATTCATCCCTAGACACCTCTATTATTACCCCACAACTTTACTTTTCACATTAGGAAACGCAAGTCGCGGGAAGGACCCCGCAAACTTAAAAATTTCTTCAGTACAGCGGGGCCTCAGAGAAGTCAAAATGGCACCTGCCTCACAGCACTGCCACACAGACACACAGCAGCAGCTGCTGCTGCTGTGTCTCATGAGACAGATTCCTTAAGGCAAGAATATACACATGAGGGGAATGGTCACCCTGACACCTTGATTTTCCAGAGCCCAGTGAAACAGAGGAAGCTGGACATTACAACTACTCAAGTGAGTACCTCTCCCTCCTCTGTAATTACTCCACCTGACACAAATCTCTTTGGGGAAAAACTGGATGCTTTTCCCACTGCTGGCCAGCCCATAATTGATTCCACAATGAAGGATATGCTTATTACACTGCGGGGAGCTTTGCAACATGACATGTCAAGCTTTATGAAACAAACTAAAGTTGAAATGGAAGCTCTAGGTAATAGGGTTGATCAAGTGGAATTTAATATGAGTGATTATGCTCAGGCTCACAATGAATTAGTAGATACCCATGATGCTCTGTTGGATGAAATGCGCACCATGAAAATAAAAATGGCGGACTTGGAGGACCGCTCCCGCCGCAACAATATTACGTTTCGCGGCATTGCTGAATCGGTTCCTGTGGCGGAACTCCGCTCCTATCTACAAAAGATGATTGCTGAACTCCTCCCTGATGTGCAAGGTCAGGATTTGACAATTGACAGGGTTCATAGGCTCCCTAAGCCGTCCTTTTTGCCTGAGAGAGTACCTAGAGACGTCATTGCAAAAATACATTTCTTTCATGTGAAGGATCGCTTAATGCAATATGCAAGACAACGTGCCTCCCTGCCTAAACCATATGCAGGTATCTCACTCTACACAGATCTTTCCCAAGCCACTGTAACTGCCAGGAAAAATCTTAACACCATCACAAAAATCCTGCGCAACAATAACATCAAGTACAGGTGGAAGTCCCCGACTAAACTTGAAATTGAAAGGAACAACAGGACCTTTTGGATTTCTGACCTGGATGATGGCCTCCTCTTAATGAGAAAATGGGGACTACTCCCCCCAGAGGATGATGAAGACATCGCGGACCAACCCTCTCAAGCGGGCAATTCGGGTCGCTGACCCTCCTACCACACCGCACTGTGGTTCCTCCGCCTTGGAATTATTACACCGAGCTCTCTGGGCCCCTACCGACTGTACTCCCTTAAGTTGCTTTTCCCCTCCTAAATTGACAGATCCCTTCCGGCTGGACTATTGATCTTAACCCCTTAGAGATGCGTATAGGATTCGCCTGTACAATGGGCCGCTGGAGGCCCTCTGTTGCCAGGGCGGCTGCCTGTATGTTCAAATTTTCCCCTTTTTTGTTGTCTTATATATATTTTCTTTATTTTTATTTCATCAGCAAACCTTTTGTTGGTGCACCGTGCACTTCTTTATCACCTGATGTGACTTTGTGGCACTCCCTTTGTATACTTTTTCTATTGTGTTGCCATGGTACTGAAACTAGTATCTCTTAATACAAAGGGGCTAAATAGCCCACACAAAAGGAGATCTCTTTGGAAAAACGCTGTTAACAAACAAGCAGATATTCTATGCGTACAGGAGACGCACTTCACAGCACTGAACCCACCTAAATGCTCTCACAGATCTTTTCCACATATTTTTCAGGCAAACTTTTCTAAAAAACAAAGGGGTGTCATGATGGCATTCAGGGACACTCTGTCCTTTCACTTACTGGACCTATTTACGGATGTCAATGGCCGGTTCCTGATTGTTGTGGCAACCGTCAATAACATTACCTATACCCTGGTCACACTATATGCTCCTAATACCCATCAACAAAAGTTTGTTCGGAAAGTGATGAAGAAGGTGAGATCAGTGCAGAGGGGGTATGTTCTTCTTTGTGGAGACTTTAATATCACCATGGACCCATCTTTAGATTTCACAGCTAGAACTCGCAAGAAAAAGTTAGGTCTGGCTCCCTATGTTTTTCAAGAGGACTTCCACGATCCCTGGCGGTGTTTGAATCCCACTGGACGGGACTTCACTTTTTTCTCTAATCCGCATTCCTCTTATAGCAGAATTGACTATTTCCTGGTTGATCGTAAGCTGTTGTTGAAAGTATCTGATGCAACAATTGATAACATTTCCTGGTCTGACCATGCGCCGGTCTCTCTAGAGATCACGGATGGTCACCCCAGGTTTAATACCTCTTTATGGAGGAATAATACATTTTTGCTGGCTGATCCGGCTTGCACTGAGGAATTGAAGGTCCGCCTTAAGGAGTTTTTTTTCTTCAATGCAGGGGGCTCGGTTGATATATTTAATCTATGGTGTGCTCACAAGGCATTCATTCGGGGATTGCTAATACAGATGAATGCCAGAGTTAAACGTAAAAAAACACAATATATATCGTCTCTTCTGGCGGAGATTGCTCGGCTGGAGAATTTGCATAAAATTAATTTACAGGACTCGGTACTGACAGAACTCACTAAGGTTAGATCTGATCTTAGATTGGCCCTGTTAGATAACCATGATAGGTATATCCTAAAATTAAAAGCATCCTCCTATTCGCAGAGAAACAAAGCAGGGAAATGGTTAGCCAGACAGTTGCAGCAACAACGCACTAGAACCCGGATCTCCCAACTGGCTCATCACGCCAAAGGTACCTTGGCTATTAGCCCACATGACATAGCACAGAACTTTAGCGATTACTACTCCTCATTGTATAATTTGCGGGAGGACCCTGGTGTACATCAGCCCTCTCTAGAGGAAATTAACACTTTCTTGGACAAATTGAGGTTACCCGCAATAGATGCATCGACCCTAGAATTAGTAAATAGACCTATAGACCCTCAAGAAATCACCAAGGTAATTAAAGATCTTCCATCCCATAAAGCGCCAGGCGCAGACGGCCTGTCCTCAGAGTATTATAAAGCATTCTCTGACATTCTCACTCCTCACTTGTCTAATCTTTTTAACGAGGCAGTCTCCACCGAGCAATTTCCCAAAGAAATGATGGAAGCTATTATTATTACTCTACCGAAACCGGGGAAAGACCCCACTCTCCCTCAACACTACCGGCCTATATCTTTACTAAATTCTGATGTGAAGATATACGCAAAGGTACTCGCAAACAGGCTCTTGGAAGTTACCCCGACTCTTATAAGTCCTGAACAGGTCGGTTTTGTTAAAGGCAGACAAGCACCAGACGGCACTAGGAGGATGATTAATTTAATTCACCAGGCTGGGACCCGTCAATTGCCTTCCGTGCTCCTTAGTTTGGACGCTGAAAAGGCTTTTGATAGGGTCCATTGGCAGTACCTGGACAGAGTCTTATATAAATTCAGCATTTCAGGCCGGCTTTACTCTGCCATAATGACCTTATACAAAAACCCTTCTGCAAAGGTATTTACCTCTGGTTCTTTATCTAGATCTTTTGACCTATCCAACGGCACCCGACAGGGCTGTCCGTTGTCCCCAATCATATTCACTTTAGCCATCGAACCGTTAGCGGCAGCTATTAGAGCGGACCCTCTTATTAGAGGGATAACAATAGGTAACCAGGAGCACAAAATAGGGCTTTTTGCAGACGACGTTATTCTGTCGCTTTCCGATCCACAAACATCTCTCGCCCAAGTTCAACAAGTAATAGACACCTTTGGCCAAGTATCGTACTACAAACTTAACACAACCAAATGCCAAGCACTCCCACTTTATTTAACCCAAGATAACTTGGCCCATTTGAAAGCTCAATTCCCCTTTCAATGGGAACATAGCACCATTTCCTACCTAGGCATCCAGCTGACACCATCCACCTCTGAACTATATGAGGCTAATTTCCCACCTCTACTCTGTAACATAGAACATGATATGAAGCAGATAAATAAAGCACAACTATCCTGGCAGGGTAAAATGGCTGCATTTAAGATGCAGCTTCTTCCCAAACTATTATATTTTTTCCGCACCCTCCCAATATCACTACCATCTAGTTTCTTTGCGAAATGTAATACCCTTCTTAGGACCTTGATATGGTCTGGCAAAAGACTGAGAATAGCCCTTAAAACGCTGGTGAGCAAGAGAACCCACGGAGGCGCGGGGCTCCCCAACATCCCCTTTTATCATACCGCCTCACTCCTTGACCAAATGCAATATTGGCTACAGGAACCTTCAGACAAACTTTGGGTTTTTATGGAGAGATCCCTTCTAGTGCACCAGGATCTAGGGGCACTATTAGCTGCCTCATCCTTGTCCTCCTCGACCCACCGCATCCATCATCCTACTATTACGGCCACACTAACTGCCTGGCGATCCTTACTGTCCATTCGCCATCAGACCCTTGAAAGGCGTAATTTAGATATTCCATTGGGGGCTTACGAATGGATCATTCCATCCTTCTCGACATTAGATTGGAAAAAAAATGGCCACAACTATTGGCTCAGCGTTAAGAATAGCTCTCTCCCCGCAGACTGCTTTAAAACCGCACAAATTTGCAATTTTCACAAAACTAACAAACTTGCCTTCCAGTTATCCATCCCTGCTACGGCATGGGACTTCCTTAGGGGCCGTGCTATATCTGGCACACGGCGGAATATCTTTTTTTTACAACTTGTATATGAATACCCAAGCACCTTCATTGGGCCCAAGTAGGACTAAATGGGAATCTGAATTCCAATTGACCTTTACAGATTCACAATGGCATAAGGCCATCACGGTCAACTATAAACTGTCTAAATGTATTGATCATTGGGAACAATTTCTGAAAATATACCATGGATGGTACTTAACGCCTCATAGGCTATCTAAAATCTATCCCTCCTCCAGTGCGTTGTGTTGGAGACAGTGCAATAAGGTAGGAACACTGTATCATATCCTTTGGGATTGTACCTTTGTTCAACCCTTTTGGAAGGAAGTGGAGGTTTTGCTTGGAGTTTTTCTGGGCACCACCTTCTCTATCTGGCCGGCTTTGGCACTTTTGAACTTGGGAATAGAACTGATCCCTCCGAAGTACCAGACTATAGTACTCCACATCTTGTTTGCTGCCAGATTGACCATCACTCACCAAATCACCTGAGTCACCAAAAATTCAGGAACTTACTTCACGGGTAAACACACAATGTCATTTTGAGAAGTTACTAGCTGTTAAAGATCATAGAATGCCTACCTTTAGCAAACGATGGATTCACTGGTTAAAGCATCCTAATGCTGCTCTTGGTCTCAAGCCCAATTAGCCTGCTTTGATTTACTACCAAAGAGTATTCCCTTTACTTTACCTTTCATGTATTCTCTGTTAGTGTCACAAATAACACCTTGTAGAACTATGTACATGTCAGTCTAATATATGGTGGTCCACGGATGTTTAGCTGTCGGAGGGTCTACCCCCTCCCCCCCAACTGGACACAGTGTGTACCCATTTGGGGTGTTCAGGGGGGTTGGGGGTGGCCCTATTAGAGAATGGCCATCAGCGACCCCATCTTATAAGTATTAATGCTATTCGTATATTTAGATTGCTTAATGCTGTAATGGCTTATCTACATGGGCATGACGTTAGATTACATAACTGCACCTATGTGCTACTGGCCATAATATCAATGTTTTATGAGTTTGCTTTCCTCTGCTATTATTATGATTTCCTTCCTCTGTTATTATTATGATTTACTTTCCCTGTTTGTTACTATTTGAAATAATCTTAAAAAAAACTATTTAACAAGAAAAAATACTTTTTTCTCCCTCCTCCTCAGTGGGCAAAAAGATTGTGTTCACACCACCCCACACACAGCAAAATCGATGTGGACCACTGACACCTGCCTATCTCCAGACTCTCCCTAAAAGGATCGATAAGATCGGTCACTGCCGGCACTGCAAACCCCCCCCCCCCCCCCACACTGCAAAATCGATTGTAGAACACTGACCCTAAATATCTCCAGCCTCTCCCTAAAAGGATTGATAAGATCGGTCACTGCCGGCACTGCAAACCCCCCCCACACAGCAAAATCGATTGTAGAACACTGACCCTAAATATCTCCAGCCCCGCCCTAAAATGCCTATATCTCGCCCTGCCTGCAGCACTCCGACCTGTCCCTCAATTCTTTTTGGACACAATATGATTTTTTGCCTGTCTGTCCCTAATCAGCAGCCAGCACGTATGATGTGTGCTCTGTCCCTGTACTACAGCATAATGACGCAGCGGCGCTTGGTCTCAAACTTATAAAGACTTGGTCACATGCTTCAGATGGCCAATCACAGCTACTAATACATTTGTAGGCATGGCTGGGATAGCTTAAGGCACACCAGTTAAACGCTTGTTGATTGGCTGTTGAAAGCCCGCCATTAAAAGCGCGCCAATACCTACAAACCCGGAAATACAATGACCGAACACGAATTTTTACCCGAACATACAGTAAAGTTTTCGGGTCCGTGTTCGGGTAACAAAAATCCAATTATTCGGTACGAACACGAATAATACAGTCCGTGTTCGCTCAACACTATTTCTGTGATATTTCAGGAGCGGACAGGAAGAGTGGGGGGGGGGTGGAAGGGAGGGAGGGGGAAATAATAGAATAGGGGAGAAGTAAATAGTAGTATTGATAAAAGCGATAATCTGGTGCCTAAGTTATGTAAGCGTTTCTACCAATACTGCTTACTATTAGTATTAAAAAGCAAATAAAGTGCTGCACTTTTAATGATAAAGTGATCATTTCAAAATGAATCCAATGATGTAAATAGAAATCAATCCATAAACTGGAAGTAATATATTGCACATAGACGTAAGTGTAAAAACAATTATGAAAAAAACATGAACATATAGCGCTACTGCAGAAGTAGCAACTTGGTAATTTAGATTCTCTGTTCTACACCTTGACTCCAAGAACAACCTCGGCCCCTCTGACACACCTGGTTGAGTGAAAGATACTGCAAGCACTTATATAGGAACACAAGTGTAGATATCTTTAACTTGGTTGTAAATTAATACCAGGAAATAGACAAAAGATCAAAACAGTGGTATATGAGCTCAATGTTTTGGTGCGGGTTAGAATAAATGGTGGTTTGAGCATAAATAAACACACAAAAGGTAGGTTCAGATACAGTCTGCTATACAGTATAATCACTATGCCAAGTCAACTTAGAATAAAATTTCATACCACTAGACTGGGATCACCTCATGAATCAGCAGAGTCAACAATAAATTGTTGTGATTATTAAAAAAAAAAATGCTTATAAGCTTTAACTGCAATATGTATAGTAATACTATAACTGGTCTAGAGCAGTGGTTCTTAACCTTGTTGGAGGTACTGAACCCCACCAGCTTCATATGCGCATTCACCGAACCCTTCTTAATTGGAAAAATAAAATATGATTTTATGAGTCTAGTCTCGGGAGGGGCACTGCCAGAAAATAAGGTGTTGTTTACAGAACTGAATTAAACGTATCATACAAAGTAAAATGTACAGAGGTCAGTAGGCTGTAGGGCAGTGTACAGAGGTCAGTAGGCTGTAGGGCAGTGTACAGAGGTCAGTAGGCTGTGGGGCAGCGTACAGAGGTCAGTAGGCTGTAGGGCAGCGTACAGAGGTCAGTAGGCTGTAGGGCAGTGTACAGAGGTCAGTAGGCTGTAGGGCAGTGTGCAGTAGTGAGTAGTTTGTAGGGCAGTACCGCTTTCAAACTCCCAGATGTCCTTCAATGGAGTTTCATAAAACCTCTTCTTTCTAATTTTCATTTCTATCACAATACTGACTGATTTACTAATTGGGTTAATCTTCTTCTTTATGACCTTTTGTGTCTTTAGGTTTTCCCCATTATACAGGCATAATGCTGTCACTTTCATTTGGATCCATTTCAGATTGTCTCTGGCGATCTGCTACCTCCTCTGCATACATTATGTCCGGACCGGATGTTGCCATCCCCGACCTTCCGGTTCCGGCGGAACAATGCGATGCGGTCGCGTCTTGATGACGCACTTCCTCTTCGGTCTCCATTGGACCACTGGGCGTACCTCGCTCTCACTCCCTCGGTGACGTCAGACGCCGAGGGAGTGGAGAGGGTGTATAAATGCCGGCGCAATACGGTCAGTATTACACTAGACCACCGGGGAACGACATATGAGCTCCGAGACCATTTGCGGTAAATGAAATCTTCTAAACCCTGCTTCTCTCCTTACATCTTTTGTATATTAGATGCTGACTATGTCCTTCCATGCCTCTCTTTTCTTTCTCCTCCCGTGCAGTCTCTTTCATTTTGAGCGTACTATTGGAAAATTTGTCCAATTACAATGGCGGTGAACTTTTGAATACTGCATGATAATCCATGTGCCCATTTTTGGGTAAGTATGCATACCCTCAAAACTTGACAGACCCGCATTGCGTTTGTCATTGTCATTAATAAACTCAATTTTTCTCTTTAAGGGATACCTCCCATTTGGGGATACTAAGGAAACTTTGTTTTCCCTCCCTGCTTTTTTACATTGGGGTACCTAGTGAATCAACTGCACATTCATTATAATCAGGTGAATATTTTAGCAATTTTTCAACCTGATATTTAGTCCTATACAACTGGAGATATAGCAATCTTGGGTTGAAGTGTATTTCCATGCTCTGGTCTCATTATTTCTACCCATCATTCCTAGCTTGGCTGTCACCCTCTCTATGGGTCAACTTTAAGAGGTTGGATGTCTTGGTTCCCCTCCCCCTCTGTGCTCGCTTGGGTGGCGTCACCTTTATTGCCTCCACCTTCGGCATAAGAAAGGGTTCAGGTCATCTTAAGGTACTTTTATTGGTATCATTGTCTTTCTAATATGTAAATCAATTGGGCACTCAACTTTAGGACCATTGAGATAAGCCCTATGTATATACACATGCTATGTCTTTTATGTTTTTTCCTTTTGTTACCTAGAAATGTTCACTCTCGAGAAATGTCTATGAAAACTCCTGAAGAAGCTATTATGAAGATGGCGAAACATGTAGAGTTGATATTTTCGAGTGTATTTTCTTGATTTTATCATTTTATATTGATGTACTGTCTTTTCCTCACCTCCTATGTGTAATAAAATGTACAATTTTTGAGAATTCAGATTTTTCTCCATCATTTTGCACCGTTAAAGTCCCACTTTGCCCCCCTCTATTGTAGCTACTTTAAATAAAGGGATGTGGTGCTTTCTACTTCATCTCTAGCAATATTTCTTTAAAATTTTGTAGGGCAGTGTGCAGTGGTCAGTAGTTTGTAGGGTAGTGTACAGTGGTCAGTAGTTTGTAGGGCAGTGTAGCGAGGTCAGTAGCATGTAGGGCAGTGTGTAGGGGTCAGTAGTTTTTAGGGCGGTGTAGAAAGGTCAGTAGGATGTAGGGCAGTGTACAGAGGCCAGTAGCATGTAGGGCAGTGTATACGGGTCAGTTGATTGTAGGGAAGGATAGAGTGCTCAGTAGGCTGTAGGACGGTGTACAGAGAATAGGGCAGAGGACAGGAGTTGACTGGACAGAGGATAGGACAGTGTACAGGGATCAGTAAAGCCACACACCAGGGGGCTGGGAGGGCACACACCAGGGGAGGGTCAGGAGGGCACACACTGGGGGGGGGGTCAGGAGGGCACACCGGGGGGTTATGAGGGCACACACCAGGGGGTTGGAAGGGCATACACTGGGGGGAGGGTCAGGAGGACACACACTGTGGGGGAGGGTAGTGAGGGCACACACCAGTGGAGAGTCAGGAGGCCACACACTGGGTGTCAGGAGGGCACACATCAGTGGTTGGGAGGGCCCACACTGGGGGAGCCAGGAGGGCACACACTGGGGGGGGGGGCTTGGGAAGGCATACCATGGGGTATCAGGAGGGCACACACTGGGGGGGGGGGGGAGGTCATACCATGGGGTGTCAGGAGGGCACAATGGGGTGGGGTTGGGAGGGAATACCATGGGGTGTCAGGGGGGCACACACTTGGGGGGGTTGGGAGGGCATACCATGGGGTGTCAGGAGGGCACACACTGGGGTGGGGGGTTAAAGGGCATACCATGGGGTGTCAGGAGGGCACACACTGGGGTGGGGGGTTGGGAGGGCATACCATGGGGTGTCAGGAGGGCACACACTGGGGGGAGGTGTTGGGAGGGCATACCATGGGGTATCAGGGGGGCACACACTGGGGGGGTTGGGAGGACATACCATGGGGTGTCAAGAGGGAACACACTGGGGGGAGGTGTTGGGAGGGCATACCATGCGGTGTCAGGGGGGCACACACTGGGGGGGGGGGAGTTGGGAGGACACACTGGGGGGGAGGTGTTGGGAGGGCATACCATGGGGTATCAGGAGGGCACACACCAGGGGGCATTCACAATGCTTATTGAGCTAAATGAAAAGGACATGCATTTCCATTTGTCAGCTAACAGCACCTCTATGCTAAGCTGCAGTAACTCAGCAGACTTAGCATAGAGGTGCTTGCAAACTTATCCACCATGTACAGCTAGCTGAGCCTACCGCCAGGAAAATTCACTCGGCTCCCTCTGCTCAGCTGCTCACACTTCCCTCTTCCAGGCGGGCGCGATCTCCGTGGTCAGGTACATCCCCATCCCGCCCACTCAAGCAGCAAGCAGCCTGCAGGAGATAGGCTGGAAACCTGCTGGGGGAGGTACAGGGCGCAGAGCGTCAAGTGTCTATGTGTAATGGCTGTGAGTCGTCCCGACCGCAGCTCTGATTTCCCGAGGGGGGGGGGAGGGGGTTGGCCTCACAATCAATAATAATTTCTCGGGGGGAGCAATAGCCCTGTTGCCCCCCCGCCGAACCCCTGAGACTGACTCACCGAACCCCTGGGGTTCGATCGAACCCAGGTTAAGAACCACTGGTCTAGAGTGTTCTCAAGGAGAATGGTTATGATATGGTGCAATGTCCCTTGAGAGGTACCTCTTAGCATAAGCAATAGTTGAAAGTCTCTGTGTAGCAACTGTAAAGGGACAGTCTTTAGTCCTGAAAATTCAACCGGATAGCGTTGGGGCTTAATTGTACCATTGGTGCACATGAGAATAGTACCAGTCGAACCTGCAGGCAGCAATAAAGTTACTAGATGGCTGTATGGTCAGTTCCTAAAGGGCTCAGTCTCTCTAGCAGCAGATAGTAACTCTCCACAGCAGCAACTTACATCCGGCTACATACAGTGATTTGTCCACTCTCTATTCTGCACCCAGGTGACGTTAGAGTTAGAATATGTTAGAAATGTGTGGATGATCATATCTGATTGCTTTTTGTGTCGCATTCTTCTAAGGGGTTAACCAGAATTATTATACTAAAACAGAATTAATATATATATATATATATATATATATATATATATATATATATATATATATATATATATATATATATATATATTATATATATATTTCATCAGTTGTTTCCTGAAGCAAGATTACCACTGTGGGGCAACCAGGGAGCACAATCTCCATTCTAAAGCATGGACTTAAGCCGACCATACATGGATTGAAATTTAGCAGGGACTGCCCACATTTTGATTTATGTATGGGCACCCTGGTTGTACACAAGTCAATCAATCAACGTATGTACAACTAGCCTGTGGGTTTTTTCTAGAACAATTAGTGCCGCCCACTAAAGTAGGGAACACTAATCATTGTATTGTGCTGGTGGGGAAGGCTCCCCACTGGCAGAACACAATAGCACTGTGGGAGGGATTCCCCATTCAACATTGACATTGTTTTGATGGAGAAATCAAGCAATTTTCTGTCCTTCCACTTGTGGTATAAGGAAAGAAAATTGCATACTCTATGGCCTACCTTACAGTCACTCATATTTTGTCCTTAAATGAAGAAGATCCAATAGGGATGCTACTGTCACTAATTGGAAGATGGTGCAGTAGACTCTAAAGTAGGATTTCCCCTCACTCAGTGATGTTATTTCACTAACAGTGTAGAACTGTAATCCAAAGGACTGCTTTAAGCTAAACTATAGGCAGTAATTATA
Source organism: Pelophylax lessonae (assembly GCF_965119305.1). Taxonomy (NCBI): domain Eukaryota; kingdom Metazoa; phylum Chordata; class Amphibia; order Anura; family Ranidae; genus Pelophylax; species Pelophylax lessonae. The sequence goes on along the minus strand of NC_138772.1, from coordinate 336,113,947 downwards.
GACACACATTCACTCTGTTCTTTATCAATAATAAATCATTAATGTACGTAGTTTTAAACTACTCTGATGAAAGTATGTAAAAAAAAAAAAACGAATAAAAATGTTTAAAAAATTTAATTTTTACTTTATTTTACATATATAAATATATATATACACATATATATATATATATACATATACACACAGTGCCTTGCGAAAGTATTTGGCTCCCTTGAACTTTGCCACATTTCAGGCTTCAAATATAGATGTCATTTTTTGTGAAGAATCAACAACAAGTGGGACACAATCATGAAGTGGAACTAAATTTATTGGATATTTCAAACTTTGTTAACAAATAAAAAACTGAAAAATTGGGCGTGCAAAATTATTCAGCCCTTTTACTTTCAGTGCAGAAAACTCTCTCCAGAAGTTCAGTGAGGATCCCTGAATGATCCAATGTTGACCTAAATGACTAATGATGATAAATAGAATCCACCTGTGTGTAATCAAGTCTCAGTATGAATGCACCTGCACTGTGATAGTCTCAGAGGTCCGTTTCAAGCGCAGAGAGCATCATGAAGAACAAGGAACACACCAGGCAGGTCCGAAATACTGTTGTGGAGAAGTTTAAAGCCGGATTTGGATACAAAAAGATTTCCCATGCTTTAAACATCCCAAGGAGCACTTTGCAAGCGATAATATTGAAATGGAAGGAGTATCAGACCACTGCAAATCTACGAAGACCTGGCCGTCCCTCTAAACTTTCAGCTCATACAAGGAGAAGACTGATCAGAGATGCAGCCAAGAGGCCCATGATCACTCTGGATGACCTGCAGATATCTACAGCTGAGGTGGGAGACTCTGTCCATAGGACAACAATCAGTCGTATACTGCACAAATCTGGATTTGGATTATGGAAGAGTGGCAAGAAGAAAGCCATTTCTTAAAGATATCCATAAAAAGTGTTGTTTAAAGTTTGCCACAAGCCACCTGGGAGACACACCAAACATGTGGAAGAAGGTGCTCTGGTCAGATGAAACCAAAATCGAACTTTTTGGCAACAATGCAAAACGTTATGTTTGGCGTAAAAGCAACACGGCTCATCACCCTGAACACACCATCCCCACTGTCAAACATGGTGGTGGCAGCAGTGGCCTGCTTTTCTTCAGCAGTGACAGGGAAGATGGTTAAAATTGATGGGAAGAGGGATGGAGCCAAATACAGGACCATTCTGGAAGAAAACCTGATGGAGTCTGCAAAAGACCTGAGACTGGGATGGAGATTTGTCTTCCAACAAGACAATGATCCAAAACATAAAGCAAAATCTACAATGGTCCACAAATAAACATATCCAGGTGTTAGAATGGCCAAGTCAAAGTTCAGACCTGAATCCAATCGAGAATCTGTGGAAAGAACTGAAAACTGCTGTTCACAAACGCTCTCCATCCAACCTCACTGAGCTCGAGCTGTTTTGCAAGGAGGAATGGGCAAAAATGTCAGTGTCTCGCTGTGCAAAACTGATAGAGACATACCCCAAGCGACTTACAGCTGTAATCACAGCAAAAGGTGGCGCTACAAAGTATTAACTTAAGGGGGCTGAATAATTTAGCACGCCCATATTTTCTTTTTTTTTACATACTGTTACACCGCCACACCAGTCATTTGATGATGCTATACTGCACTGGTGACGGTATGTAAAAATAATTTGGGGGGTATTTGTACTGTCCTGGCATTTTGAAAAAGGGCCTCAAGAAATGAAATAGGCTGTCAGTACATCAGAATTGAACAATTTTCAAATATATACCATAGTTTGTAGACTCTATCACTTTCCCACAGACTAAATACTATACACTAATTTGGGTTATTTTTTACCAAAGATTTGTTGTAAAATATCTTTTGGCAAAATTTCAAAATAGAAACTACGAAAAACATGTTTTTTTTTTTTAAATGTTCGGTATTTTTTTGTTTGGTATAGCAAAAAATTAAATACCACCAAAAGAAAGCTCTATTTGTGTTAAAAAATGATATAAATTTCATTTGTGTGCAGTGTTGCATGACCAAGCATTTGCCAGTTAAAGTATCACAGTGATGAATAGAAAAAAATGCTCTGGTCACGAAGGGAGTAAAATCTTCTAGAGGTAAAGTTGTTAAAACAGACACCTCCTGACATACGTTGCAGCAAAATCCAGATGCAGCGGCCCTTGAGGATGATCACGATATGGCATTCGTCTTTTTGGTGGGAGACCTGAAGACAAGATCTGCAGTGATGATCAGGACCTCCAGCTGTTTCCGGACCAGCCTGGAATGCAGATTTTCACCAACAGAAACCATGGAGTAGCACTGGAACTCAGAGTCAGCCTATCTACACAGTGCTTCATCCCTAGCAGTGTCTAATTTGTAATGCAACCGGACCTCTATCCACCAGAAGTGGCCATCGGATGTTTAATCTAGCCTATGCTTGTTATTAAGCCCTGAGCTAAAACTAACTATAGAATACCAGGCCAGGGCATCAAGCCCGTCTCCCAGAGACAGGAAGTGCTAATACATAAATTTTACATACGGTAACTCAGTGAAGAACAGCCACATACAGACAGTAGAGGGCAGCAGATTACAAAAGCTGTTTTCCTGGGGTTCCACTTAAACCATCTCACTTCAGACCAGCCTTTTTCAACCAAGGTGCCAAGGCACCCTGGGGTGCCTTCAGGTTCCTACAGGGGGTGCCTTGGGAAAATGTCTAAACATTGCCAAAAATTTGTATACAATCCAGCAGGTAGATCAAGCCTGCCTTTTAGTTACACATAGGTTTTCATTGTGCACCATTACAATCTTCTAGCTACTGGCGTCCTAACAAACTGATATAGAGGACAATAAATCACCTCTAATATTGGGTGCCCTACATATGTGGATGTTGCTGCTTTATGTAAAACTGTTTTAGAATGGGGTGCCTCAAGATTGTGCAAAATGTTAAAGGTTGGCTTGAGATTGTCTATCATTTTTACATCCCCTTCCAGTCTAGGCCATTTTTAAATGTTCAGCTCTGTCACATTTTGAATGACAATTAGTCATGTAACATTGTACCCAAATTAATTATGTATCATTTTTTGAGACAGATAGCGCTTTGTTTTGGTGGTATTTCATCACTATTGTTTTTTTTTGTTGTTTTTTTTTTTTTTTACTTTTTACTATATAAAGGGAAAAAGCAAAAATTAAAAAAAAAAAACCTTTCCTTAGTTTCTGTTGTCAAACTTTGAAAATAAATATACTTTCTTCATAAATCTGGACCAAAACTTATTCTGTCCAAAAAAATTCAATAAATGCTAAAATCAACCTAGCATGAACAGCATTCAGCAGCGCTCAATATGTGTGTACATATCGTTTGTCATAATAGTCCTCATAAGTGATATGCAAATGGGTCTAAAATGTTCAGTCCTTCTGATGGTAAAACAAGATTTCGCAATAAACGATGGTACTCCCAGTGCTCATAACACAGATCCAGCAAACGCCTTTACCACACCATACGTGCTCCCCTTCAGAATGGGCACTCACCAGATGACCACTGGTCATTCGCATGTAAGCATAGGTTGCTTGTCCCCTTGGTAACCTCAAGCAGGGACCCTCCTAATCTGCAGGTAATCACTGTTGTCTGGTGTTCTCAGAGACCGGACCGTACCAAATGTAAAGATAGGATAGGAGGCACAATAGCGTAATACCGCTTTTCAAGTTTATTAAACAACACAGCATACAGCACCAAAACCCCCCTAATCCCATCTGCTTACATCAAAATATAAAAGACAAGGCAATACCATAAACCGCAACCAAAGCGTTCTGGCCGGCTCACCGCTACTGATGGACCTTCCCACAGCTTCCCAGCGGAGAGTTCTGGATCCCGGCCATAACGTCACAGGTTGCCTTGGAGACAGCGTGCCTACGCTCTGACGCGTTTCGTCACAGGGACTTCCACCGAGGTCAAAAAATTACATGAGCTTTTTTTTGGGCAGATTACAGGCGTTTTTATTTTTTTCCATTGGTTACTAGTCAACCTAAAAACGCCTGAACAAAAACGCCTGTAAAAACACCTGTAAAACGCCTGAAAAAACACCTGAAAAAACGCCTGTAAATAGCAACGCCAAGATGTGAACGTAGCCTTACACTGGTCTGGTGACGCAGTAACTGCTGTGGTGGTGATCAGGAAAACTGTTGCTGGCTGCACTGGTGTGGTGTGGTGGTGATGGGGAACACTGTTTCTAGTTACATTGGTCAGGGTGTGCTGGTGATCTGAGACACTGCGACTGGATGTATCATTGAGGATCCTGAACTGTTGTTTTATTTGCCCCCCCTGCCAACTGCTGCCGCCTTTAACTGCAGAGGCAGTGGGTATACACATTGTTTGTAAGGTAAACTTGATTTATAGCAGGCCAGTGCGGATTCATGCTCATGCACATTGCATACGTGCTAGCATTAACCTCCTCCCACCCACGCTATAGCCGAAAGATGGCTACAGCACAGGCTTCCCATGCCGGGAGGGTGTATATAGACATCCTCACGTGATTACACTGCCCACGTGCCCCTTGCGGTGTGTGAGTGGCACGTTCTGTGATCGTCGAGTCCTTTGGACTCGGCTGATCACAGCTCGGGCTAAAGGTCTAATTACAGCGGCCCTTTACCACGTGATCAGCTGTCAGCCAATGACAGCTGATCACAGGATGTAAACAAGCTGGTTTTTGGCTGACAGCATGAGGAGAAAAGAAGAGAGCCGATAACTGGCTTCTGTTACAGAGTTATCGTCCCAACAGTGCCCACCAGTGCTGCTAATCAGTCCCCATCAGTGCCTCATCACCAGTGTCACCTATTCGTGCCACCTACCAGTGCCGCCTATCAGTGCCACCTATTAGTGCCTATCAATAGTGCCCATCAGTGCTACCTATCAGTGCCATCTATCAGTGAAGCCTCATCAGTGCTACCTATCAGTGCCCATCAGTGCAGCCTTATAAGCGCACATCAGTTGCATTTTTTGCAAACTAAAAAATCCAGTAGTGAACAGCGATCCGAACGTGGATTGCACTTCAGAGGAGAGGTAAATTTGGACACATGTCTAAATCAACACTAAGGGTCACTCAGAGTTAACTGGCCATGAGGGGTATTTGTAGAATGTTTTGAGAACTAAGGACAAGCAGGTGAGAGCTGTCTGTGAGTGCTGAATCCCAAAAAAAGCTACTGAACTGTTTGCTGCTTAAAAGACGCAGATGGTTTGGAACCCTATCTAGATCCTAAGAACTGTACCATACCTAGGAATCTTTTTAAATCAATAGTTGCTGAAAATTAATGACAATGAGTGTGGCTTTTCTATAACCAATGAAACAATCAAACATCCTTACGAGCAACCTATAGCTAATCAATGCTTTATCACTTGATATTATCAGCAGCAGGCACTTCCCACACTCCTATACTCTGTGCAAAGTAACTACCATTCAATCAATGTGCTGCACTTCTAAACCAACCCTAGAACCTCCTTCTAAACAGTAACTATGTATCACTCTATATGAACCATACAGTCCTTGTTACATGGTATATCCTCAAAAGAAAAAAGATATTAAAAAACAAAAATAAAAAAAAAACGATCCAATTGAAATTGTTGTGTATGTAGTCACCACTCCTTCTGTGCAATCCGTAACAAAACAAAAAATTGAAAAAAACGATCCAATTTAAATTGCTGTGCATGTAGTCATCACTCCTTCTGTGCAATCCTTAAGTGCTCATCTACTACAACAAGTGATAGCACCCCACTCATGCTCCCCTTCTGGGTGTGCTCTCACCTCTATGCCAGTGACCTCACAATTTAGTTTGGTCAGTGCTTGTTTTTTAGTCACCAGTGGACTAATGAGTAAGGATGTTCTGTTTCCCTTCAATCCTCTTTGGCTGAGGAGATGTCCATAGGATTCATGTATGCAAGAGAAAATACTTCCATAATGTTTATATCATTTAAAACCAACACTTTATTAAAATGTCAACAAATCCCTACTCACATATTCAGGGTGCTTGTAGTGCACCACTCTGACCATGCTTGATAAATCAACGCAGTATGTTGCCTCCATGACACCATCTGCTCATCTGCAATTCCTCCTGCTGGGTGCATCCTCCTTGTGTCTCCCCTACGTCTTATGCTCCAGGGTCACGTGGCTTCTTAGGGGGGTCCCAGAAACATACACACTTGGGTATTCAGCTTAAATGGGCTGAAGGTGTCACCGGTAACAATGGCATACCCACATAAGGCCCAATGCCTGGAAAACCTGCTACATATACATTTACACACAGATGTAATAATTTACTGACATTTATACACAGGATCTTGTTGACAGAAAGATCTTGAGTAAAATGTTCTGTAAAGACCTTGCGTAAAGGCAAGTTAAAGTCTGTTTGCGTCTACATGCATAAAGATCTTTTTTATACTCCTTGCCAGTGTTGCAAAAGAGTGAAAAAAAAAACCATTGCCATGCTCTGTCAATCGAAAGTAAAGTGGAACAAGTCTCTCAGTTCCCGATTAGGTCCACTTTACTTTCAATTGACAGAGCACGGTTATGGGTTTTCACCCTTCTCCCTCTCTATCCAAAACTTAAAAAAAAGTTTGGGCTTTAATATTTTTTTAAGTTTAATGTTTTAAGGACCAATGTAAGCAGCAAACAAGAACATTGCTAAAATGTTTCTGAATTCCCAAGGTGCTAAAGGAAGCTAAGCTTGCTTAAACCTAGACACCTACAGCATACAGTATATTTGTCTATTTTTTAAGACTTTACTTTGCCCCCTAGTTGTGGCACTTTACAGCTGATCACTCACACCAGGCTTGTGAGGCTTTGAAATCTCAATAGCGCAAAACAAGCATTCAGTTTTGCAAAAGACATGCAGTATACGGAAACTGCAGGTAGCACCTAGTCAAGAAATTAAGTAATCAGCCCTATAAAGCTTTCAAGTTGTGTACATTATGAAACACTGTCTCACCTGGTGAAGTAAAAATGGTTTTGTAGTAGTGCCACCCTTACTGGGTATCAAAATCCAACAAATACACTCAGAAAAAACCTCTTCTAGCAAATGGCAAGCTTACACTCAGCTGTTATCTCACTCCTCAAAAGACCGTTGCTGTTTTGGGCCAGTGACCAGAAATTTAGCAATCAGATAAATCTGTTTTCGGGCCTTGGTGTGAAAGAAGTATTCTAGAAATAGTTTTTCCTATGCAGTGGGGCTGTGTCCGCACTGCATGGGTCAACTGCCTGTTTTTGTCTAGGGGTAAGGAGAGCAGAGATATTTTACCTAATCCACCAAGCCTTCCAGTGCAAGACCAGTTCCCATCACTCCTGCCCCCCGCAGTCTTGTGTGGTGGACTCTTCCTGACGTCATTATGCCCATAGACCAGCTCTGGACATGAGCATAGCAGGAACAGTCCACCACTGGATGTGGGAAAGCTCAATTTTTCTGGAGGATCGAAGGATTGGGTGAGTATAGCCCCTCTGTGCACCCCTGGACAAAATGAGAAGTTGACCCGTGCAGTACAGGCACAGCCCCACTGCATGGGGAAAAAAAAATTCCCCAGAGCTCTGCTTTAAGATCAAATTACTTATTCTTCTGATTTCTTCTTCTGATGTAGAAAATCAGATCTACACTCTACTACAATTTCAGGCAACCTCTGACTGGGACCTTAGTCAGTTGGAAAAAATGATGGACAGTGGCAATGATTTTCCAAAAATCTGTAAAATCTGGTACAGCCCTGCATAGAAACCAATCCGCTTGCAGTTTTTTTTAAAGCTTTATTGAACGAGCTGAAGTTAGAAGCTAATTGGCTACCATGCAGAGCTCTACCAGATTTTGCACTCTCCGGTTTTAGTAAATCTACCTCATTGTGCCGCAATATCGACATATCATTAGGAGTCTGACATTTTACACACAAATTCTGTGTAGTGTGTAAGTGATGATCTATAGCAACAACGTCTCAGAAAATGGATGATATGGAAACAATGAAACAAAAGACATTCTTTGCTGTGAAAATAGTTGGTGCCCAAGACATAGTCACAGAAGTACAAAATATACAGTAAGTTTTGGTTTTCAACATTTTTTTAAGTTTTTCTTAGAGCCCGAAGTCCAGTCTTAAAAAGGCTGACCATCGATTTCATTAGATTGGATTTAATTTCATCTTGAAATAAATGCCAAAACTTTTTTTCTTTTGCCATTTCACCTTTGACACTAGCAATGATTGTGTTTCCAGAGTGTGGTAATAGAGAGGTTCTCCAGCTGGCGACATCAGTTCAGATAATAACACAATTATCCACTTTTGGAACTTGGCTGCAATCCATAACCTTCATTCTGCAAATTTTTGCTTCATTATCTGCAAATTGCTCATTTCTCAAATGTGCTTTGTCTTAACAAACATTACATTTCGTGACCAGTTCCTACATTCTGTTTATCTAATGTTCTATTTTACCCTTGAAAGTCTAATCTTTATTGAGCTCTGTATGTCTCCAATCTTAACTGCTTCAAAATTGATCTACAGTAACATGACAGGAACTAGGAATGACAATGGTAAAACGTTTTCATGTATCATTTGCATAAGCTTATACTACATAAAGAGGAACTACGGCCTTCTCACATTAATTGTAATAAAAACATCTTTGCAATTCTGAAGCTTCCCTACAACCACTTTGCATATTATTTTATATATATATATATAATATATATATATATATATATATATATATATATATATATATATATATATATACTGTGATTCTGTACTTCCCAAACATGCTGCAGAAATCTCCCTCCACTAAGTTTGGCTGCAGTTATTTTAACTGTGGGAAGCTGAAGCTGTTGCCTGTTCACTTCCTGGAGACAGACAGGCAGGCAGGCACCACTGCTTGCCTGCACATTTCTCCTCTCTTGATCAATACACATGGACCTTTGCAGTCTCCTCCTATCTCCTTGCTCATCCAGCCCCCTCCAGCAGCTTTCCTGTGACTCAGTGGCGTAGCGTGGGGGGTGCAGGGGGGGCCGGCCGCACCGGGCGCAACATCTGGGGGGGCGCATCTGCAGTGTCACTCTGTCTGACTCTGACATACACAGTTCACACACTGTCTGCGGCTGCCTCCATCTTTAGGCTGGGAGATGTCCAGCGCGGCCGCCCTATGGCTGAAAATGTCGGGTCGGGTCGGGGCTGGACTGTGCCTCACCTGTCCATTGGTGTAGAGTGGGGTGGCGTTCCAAGCCAAGCCCTGCCTATGCCACCTCTCCTCACTGCTCAGTCAGTTTAGCAGCGAGTGAGTAAGCAGCCTGGTGCTGTCAAAGAGTGGGTTTCTTTTTTAATCCCCTGATTAGAGCCAGAGGCTCTTATAGGCTTCAAAAAAGGGTGGACCCGGGGAGCAGAGCAGTGCGCCCCAAGCCCACCCATTGTGTGACAATAGCGAATGAAAATTCGCTATTGTCACATGGATGTTCCTCCTGGCCAATCAGTAAACGGGTCCGAGACCCGCTTCCTGATTGGCCGAAAGGCGAACTCATGCCATTGGCCGTGGAGGTGGTGGGAGGACTCAAGGAGACGCTGGGGAACTGAGCAGAATCCGCCGCTGCAGGTAAGTCTCTCTGCATTGAAAGGGGCATGCTAGTCGTTCTGCATTGAAATGGGGCACAATGATCCCTCTGCATTGAAAGGGGGCACGCTGGTCATTCTGCATTGAAAGGGGGCACGCTGGTCACTCTGCATTGAAAGGGGGCACAATGATCTCTCTGCATTGAAAGGGGGCACACTGGTCACTCTGCATTGAAAGGGGGCACGCTGGTCATTCTGCATTGAAGGGGGCATGCTGGTCATTCTGCATTGAAAGGGGGTACGCTGGTCATTCTGCATTGAAAGGGGGCACGATGATCTCTCTGCATTGAAAGGGGGCACACTGGTCATTCTGCATTGAAAGGGGGCACGCTGGTCATTCTGCTTTGAAAGGGGGCATGCTGGTCTCTCTGCATTGAAAGGGGGCACGCTGGTCTCTCTGCATTGAAAGGGGGCATGCTGGTCATTCAAACTTGTATTTAGATGCATTTTACTTTAATTACATCAGTATTTTCATAACAAACAATACATGTGCTTAGGGGGTAAGGGTTTCTTTAACTAATCTAGTGGAAGAGACTTGATTGCTACAAGGGGGGCGCAAATTACTTACCTTTCCCCGGGTGCTGACAACCCACGCTACGCCACTGCTGTGACTCATCCCTCCTCCACTCTCCTGCCACCCCTCCTCCCTTGCTGGCAAACCCTCATGAGATTTAGAGAGAGTTGTGCATGATGTGATTAGCCTAGGGCTACTGACCAGACAAAAAAGAGGAAGTGGGCTGTATAAGGTATTTACTGGCAGAAAAAAATGTTTTACCAAAGTTAAAACAGCAAGGGCAGAAGATTTAATAGATGGAAAGATGAAAAAATTACTAAAGGTTCGCTTTAAGATCAATGAAGAAACATTTTTTTTTAGTATTTTTTAACAAATATTATGCTGCCTGCAGCAGTGTTTGGTGCCATTGCTCTGCACGAAAAATTGGCAATTTGGGGTGAGCAGAGCTTAAGGACTTCATGTAAAGCTTGCCTGCTCATTCTGGCCCCAATAAATTCCTATTGGCTCTCCATTATAGAGGGGTGCCTCCCCAGCCTATGGTAACAGAAAAGAGGCAGAAGGGAATGGGCAAACTTTGGCAGCTACCAGAAAGGAATTTGTGCACCGTGGAGGTACTGGAAGCTTCTGCAGGTGTGTGATGGCAATTCTAAGCTTTTGTTTGTTGCTAAAGTGACAATTACTTTAAGGGGGGAGGGGGGGAAATATTTTAGGGGTATAATTTTTTTCTGCAATCGTTTTTATTAGTTTTTAGACATCTCTTTTACAAAATCAACAATTGTACAATCCAATCACTCAGTAACAATAAATTCCAATATAATTATAAGCCTTATAGAAATGAATTATCCAAATACCTTCTTAAATCACTCTTATACAAAAATAAAAAGATAGGGACAGAGTGAGGAAATCCGCCCGCTTGTGTAAACAAAGCAGGCAGATCTCCTCTGTGACAGGCAGGGACAGATTACAGGATTCAGCATAGCTGAACCTGCGATCTGTGTCTGTGTCACACAATCCCCTCCCCCCCACACACGTCAGTAAGCATGAGGCATACATTTAACCTTTTGATCATCAACAGTGTTAACCCCTTCCTTGCCAGTGTCATTATTACAGTAACAGTCAGGCCCGGACTGGGACAAAAAATAGGCCCGGGCATTTTAGGCTGAGCAGCCCATTTTTTTTTTTAACAAAATGACCAATGATGAACAACTACCGGTTTCTCTATGTTTTTTAGTTATATTTAGCCTGCACACCCATGCGATCCGATTCTGCAAATCGCGCTGCGTTTTGGAAACTGATTGCGGGGTGTCGTTAACCTAACATTCACTCCACAATCTGTTTGCAAGGACGGGTTGCTATTTAGATGAAGTCCGCATTTAGTGTGAACCCAGGCTAAGAGATAACAGGTAATTTTAGGGTACATTAAAAAAATATTACCCAATTTTTGGGTAAAATATAAAAGATGAGTTTGTGTCAAGTAAATAAATACCCAACATGTCAAACCTTAAGACTATGCATGCCTGAAAATAGCAACACATTTCAGTACCCTATATTTTTTATAGGCAAAGCTATTAAAGATCATAGAGGTCATCAGTTCAGAGTTATCAAGGTTTTTGTTCACAGGCGCCCCCAAAATTTGTATGTAGTTTCGTATGGTGGTGGTGGGATAGGGATGACATCAGTAGCAGTGGTAGTGGGGATTGGGATGACATCAGTGGCAGTGGTGGTGGGGATTGGGTGACATCAGTGGCAGTGGTGGTGGGGATAGGGGTTACATCAGTGGCAGTGGTGGTGGGGATAGGGGTTACATCAGTGGCAGTGGGAATAGGAATGACATCAGTGGCAGTGGGAATAGGAATGACATCAGTGGCAGTGGGGATTGGGATGACATCAGTGGCAGTGGTGGGGATAGGGGTTTCATCAGTGGCAGTGGTGGTGAGGATAGGGGTGACATTGGTGGTGGGGATAGGGGTGACATCAGTGGCAGTGGTGGTGAGGATAGGGGTGACATTGGTGGTGGGGATAGGGGTGACATCAGTGGCAGTGGGAATAGGAATGACATCAGTGGCAGTGGGGATAGGGGTGACATCAGTGGCAGTGGGGATAGGGGTGACATCAGTGGCAGTGGTGGTGGGGATAGGGATTACATCAGTGGCAGTGGGAATAGGAATGACATCAGTGGCAGTGGGGATTGGAATGACATCAGTGGCAGTGGTGGGGATAGGGATGACATTCAATGGCGGTGGTGGTGGGGATAGCGTTGACATCAGTGGTGGTTGGGATAGAGATAACATCAGTGTTGAGGATAGGGTTGACATCAGTGGGAGTAGTGGTAAGGATAGGGATAACATCAGTGGCAGTGGTGGTGGGGATAGGGATGACATCAGTGGCAATGGTGGTGAGGATAGGGATGACATCAGTGGCAGTGAACATTGTCATCCCTATCCCCACCTCCCCACCACCACCGCTACTGATGTTATCCCTATCCCCCTCATCACCACTGCCTCATGGGAGGGGTGGAGATCAGACAGAGGGATGGCCATGGGAGGGATGTGATCAGGCAGAAGGATGGCAGTGGGAGGGATGGGATCAGGCAGAGAGATGGCGGTGGGAGAGATGGGATGAGGCAGAGCAGAGGGATGGCTGTGGGAGAGATGGGATGAGGCAGAGCAGAGGGATGGCGGTGGGATGGATGGGATGAGGCAGAGCAGAGGGATGGCGGTGGGAGAGATGGGATGAGGCAGAGCAGAGGGATGGCGGTGGGATGGATGGGATGAGGCAGAGCAGAGAGATGGAGGTGGGATGGATGGGATGAGGCACAGCAGAGGGATGGCAGTGGGATGGATGGGATGAGGCACAGCAGAGGGATGGAGGTGGGATGGATGGGATGAGGCACAGCAGAGGGATGGAGGTGGGATGGATGGGATGAGGCAGAGCAGAGGGATGGAGGTGGGATGGAGGGGATGAGGCAGTGCAGAGGGATGGAGGTGGGATGGATGGGATGAGGCACAGCAGAGGGATGGAGGTGGGATGGATAGGATGAGGCACAGCAGACGGATGGAGGTGGGATGGATGGGATGAGGCAGAGCAGAGTGTCTTGTAAAGAGTAGAGTGAGTAGAGTGTTTGTGTTGTACCCTTTCTTCCTTACCTTGCAGAGTTGCAGGCCTTCGGTGCAGGTGTCTTCGGTGCGGCTGCACACTGTTCCCGCCAGGCCCAGATCAAGCAGGAAGGGGTCCCCTCTAGCTCCACCCCCTTCACACCCAGTCCTCCCCCTCCAGCCTACAGTATGGCGATGGCTGCGCCTGCGGAGCCGGCCGCAGTGAGCGCAGCCCGGCGGCTGCCAGTCTGTCACTATGCCTAGGACTAGGGGGACACTACACAATGAGTGCAGTGACATACCCGGCCAGCGGCCGGCCGGCCGGCCAGAAGAATATGCGGCCGGCCGGCCGCGGAGAGGCCAGCTCGGGACTGGACTCGGAGGGAGGGACACTGTCTGGGACTGGCACAGAAAATGACATGCGCCCGGAGGTCGGCCCACCGGGCATATGCCCGGTCTGCCCTATGGCCAGTCCGGCCCTGGTAACAGTGCATATTTATAGCACTGATTACTGTAGTAATGTCACTGGTCCCCCCAAAAGTGTCAAAAATGTCAGTTAGGGGTCCGATCTGTCCGCCGCAATGTCGCAGTCCCGCGAAAAAAAATGCAGATCGCCGCCATTACTAGTAAAAACAATAAACAATAAAAATTACAATTTTTTCCCATAGTTAGTAAACGCAATAAATTTTGCGCAAAACAAACAAAATACGCTTATTGTGATTTTTTTTACCAAAAATATGTAGCAGAAAACAAATTGGCCTAAAATGTTAAAATATTTTGATTTATACATTTTTTGGGGGGAATGTTATATATCAGAATGTGAAAAATATTGTTTTTTTTTTTTCAAAATTGTCGCTCTTTTTTTCCAAAATTAAAAATCACACAGGTGATCAAATACCACCAAAAGAAAGCTCTATTTGTAGGAAAAAAAAGGACATAAGTTTAATTTGGGTACAGCGTTGCACGACCACGCAATTGTCCATTAAAGTAACGCAGTGCCGAATCACAAAATATAGCCTGGTCAGGAATGGGGTAAAAATTTTCCGGTCTTAAAGTGGTTAAAAATACGCTCATTGAGAATTGTTTTTGTCAAAGGCATGTAGCTAAATACATTTTGGCCTAAATATACAGTATGACAAAAATTTAATATATTGGATATTCTTTAACTGTCAAAGTAGAAAATGTCAATTTTTTTGCAAAATTTTCACTCTTTTTTTATTAATTTCGCAAAAAATGAAAAGCGCAGAGGTGATCAAAAGAAAGCTCTGTTTGTGGGGAAAAAAAGGACGTACATTTTGTTTGGGTATGGCGTTGCATGACACCGCAATTGTCAGTTAAAGGCGCGCAGTGCCAAGTTGCAAAAAGTGGCCTGTTCATTAAGCAGGAAAATCCTACGGTCCTAAAGTGGAGACAATAATGTATACTAAATCAGAGCTAAACCCGGGTAGCAAGCCACCTATTCCAAATTTTTTAAAATTTGTTTGGGCATTTTCTGTGTTGATAGATTTGCTATTCTTTAGATATAGTATGATTTATTTGTGTTTTCAGTTCCTCCAGGGTTGGGGAATAGGGGGATAACTATTTTGGGTAATTAATTTGCGGGCTTCAAATAACACTCGAGTGATAGGGACATACAGTATCTCACAAAAGTGAGTACATCCATCACATTTTTGTAAATATTTTATTATATATCTTTTCATGTGACAACACTGAAGAAGTGACACTTTGCTACAAGGTAAAGTAGTGAGTGTACAGCTTGTATAACAATGTAAATTTGCTGTCCCCTCAAAATAACTCAACACACAGCCATTAATGTCTAAACCGCTGGCAACAAAAGTGAGTACACCCCTAAGTGAACATGTCCAAATTGGGCACAATTAGCCATTTTCCCTCCCCGGTGTCAAGTGACTCATTAGTGTTACAAGGTCTCAGGTGTGAATGGGGAGGAGGTGTGTTAAATTTGTTATCACTCTCACTCTCTCATACTGGTCACT
Organism: Pelophylax lessonae; assembly: GCF_965119305.1. Lineage (NCBI taxonomy): Eukaryota > Metazoa > Chordata > Amphibia > Anura > Ranidae > Pelophylax > Pelophylax lessonae. Next base: position 336,098,737 of record NC_138772.1, on the reverse strand, counting down.
GGAAGTTCAACATGGAGCCTCATGGCAAAGAACTCCCTGAAGATCTGAAAAAAGAATTGTTGCTCTACATAAAGATGGCCTAGGCTATAAGAAGATTGCCAATACTCTGAAACTAAGCTGCAGCAAGGTGGCCAAGACCATACAGGGGTTAAACAGGACAGGCTCCACTCAGAACAGGCCTTGCCATGGTCGACCAAAGGAGTTGAGTGCATGTGCTCAGCATCATATTCAGAGGTTGTCTTTGGGAAATAGACGTATGAGTGCTTCCAGGTTTGCTGCAGAGGTTGAAGGGGTGGGGGTCAGCCTGTCATTGCTCAGACCATACGCCGCACACTGCATCAGATTGGTCTGCATGGCTGTCGTCCCAGAAGGAAGTCTCTTCTAAGCATGATGCATAAGAAAGCCTGCAAACGGTTTGCTGAAGACAAGCAGACTAAGGACATGGTTACTGGAACCATGCTCTGGGGTCTGATGAGGCCAAGATAAACTTATTTGGTTCAGATGGTGTGAGTCGTGTATTGCGGCAAGCAGGTAAGGAGTACAAAGACAAGTGTGTCTTGCCTACAGTCAAGCATGGTGGTGGGAGTATCATGGTCCGGCACTGAGGAGCAACAGTTTATTGAGGGAACCATGAATGCCAACATGTACTGTGACATACTGAAGCAGAGCATGATCCCCTCCCTTCGGAGGCTGGGCCGCAGGACAGTATTCCAACATGATAACGACCCCAAACACACCTCCAAGATGACCACTGCCCTGCTAAAGGAGCTGAGGGTAAAGGTGATGGACTGGCCAAGCATGTCGCCACACATAAACCCTATTGATCATCTGTGGGTCATCCTCAAACAGAAGGTGGAGGAGCGCAAGGTCTCTAACATCCACCAGCTCCGTGATGACGTCATGGAGGAGTGGAAGAGGACTCCAGTGGCAACCTGTGAAGCTCTGGTGAACTCCATGCCCAAGAGGGTTAAGGCAGTGCTGGAAAATAATGGACGCCACACAAAATATTGACACTTTGGGCCCAATTTGGACATTTCCACTTAGGTGTGTACTCCCTTTTGTTGTCAGCGGTTTAGACATTAATTGCTGTGTGTTGAGTTATTTTGAGGCGACAGCAAATTTACACTGTTCTACAAGCTGACTGTACACTCACTACTTTACATTGTAGCAAAGTGTCATTTCTTGAGTGTTGTCACATGAAAAGATATAACAAAATATTTTAAAAAATGTTTACTGGTGTACTCACTTTTGTGACATACTGTATATCAGAGAGCATAACTTCCAAGGGATTATACATAGAGATAAAAAGCCAAGTAAGTCATCCTAATGACTCTGAGGAGGGCTACCTCTCCTCCCCATAGAGATTGTGTCATTTAGATCTTTAGCTTGCAGGGGCAGTCAACAAGCAAAGAGCTCTTATTAAAATCTCATAATAAACAGCCCAGCTTGAACTGCGCACACTAATGGTCCGTACACATGATAGGAAAATCGGATGACAGATCGCCTGTTTTTTTTTTTTTTTTCATGCTAGTCACATCGAAAATGCAGAAGTTACCAAAGTTACTAAAATTCTCGTACAAGAGAATAAAAAATTGGAAGTTATGTAATGTGTTGTAGTGTATTTGTATTGTATTTTTGGAAGACAACTGTACTGACTAAACGAAAATCGTTTGATCTGGTATCGTGCAAGAAACATTTTGGTGCTATTTTTCGGAGCACCATTTCTAAATCGTAATGTGGAAACACACACAGGAAGTCTATGCACAATTGAAAAACAGCTCAGATCATAGGCACGATGTACAGAGCCAATCGGACTGTCTCTGTATGCTGTGATTGCATTAGACCAATGTTAGTGTTCACAAACATTCAGCCCATTCTCAACAGAGGATGTTTATAAGCTCAGGTGAAGGTGGGAGATTTGACTACCAATGATTGTGGGATTGTGTTCTTAAACCTGGTGGTTTGAAAGTGCCAATGACCACCAATGTTTGCGGGATTGTTTTTGAGGGATTTAGGTGCCACAAATGATTGTTGTTTTTTTTTATAAAGTTGGTGAGTAAGTTGGCAAATTGGTGGGTGGGTGGGTGGCTGGATGCGTTAAAGTGACTGTCCACCATTGATTGCGGAATTTTCTTTACCACTTCAGGACCACCTGCAGTACATTTACTGTGGGCAGGCTGGATCACGCACCTGTAAGTCATCCAGCCTGTTCTTAGTTAGGGGCATTACAATTACTGGTAACCGGGTCCCGGGTATCATGTGACCACTATGACTAGTCATAGAAATAACATGATAACAATGTAAACTAACTGTCATGAGTGGATTTCCATTTATGAACAGATTTCTTACGGTTGTTATCTGTGATTGGCCCAAAGCAATCACATGGTACCTGCCTACCTGTACCATGTGATTCGCTGTATCTTATCACAACCATAAGCAAGCTATTCATGAATGTTAACCCATTCATGACAGCTAAAACTATTGCTTATACAGTAATTATCACTGTATAAGCAATAACAGTTAAATAAAATCCCTGATCACCCTCCGAGAGTAGTACAGTGTAACTATGGTGACACTGAACTACTCTGTTGACAGGATGTACAAAAACAAAAAAGTAAAAAAAATAAATAAATAAAATGTCAGCAGTCAGTATACCTGATCACAGCATCACCAGTCATATGATGACCCTGGAACTGCACTGATGACAGTATATAAAATAAAAAAATACGAAAAAAAAACATTTTATTTAATTTGTTAATTTTTTAAAAATTTTGGCCATATTCAATATATTTCTAAATTTTTTTCCCTAAATATATTGGAAATATATTTTTCTTCCATATTGGGCTGCATTGAAAGGGGGGCACACACGATGGTCTCTGCATTGAAAGGAGGCACGCACAATGGTCTCTGCATTGAAGGGGGCACGCACAATGGTCTCAGCATTGAAATGGGGCTTGCACGATGGTCTCTGCATTGAAAGGGGGCATGCACGATGGTCTCTGCATTGAAGGGGGCACGCACGCTGGTCTCTGTATTGAAAGGGGGCATGCACGCTGGTCTCTGCATTGAAAGGGCGCACAATGGTCTCTGCATTGAAGGGGGCACGCTGGTCTCGGCATTGAAGGGGGATGGCTGGTCACTGCATTGAAAGGAGGCACGCTGGTCACTACATTAAAGGGGGCACGCTGGTCACTGTTTTGAAGGGGGCACACTGGTCACTGTGCATTGAAAGGGGGCACGCTGGTCAATGTGCATTGAAAGGGGGCACGCTGGTCACTGCATTGAAGGGGGCACGCTGGTCACTGTGCATTGAAAGGGGGCACGCTGTTCATTGTGCATTGAAAGGGGGCACACTGGTCTCTCTGCATTGAAAGGGTGCACGCTGGTCTCTCTGCATTGAAAGGGGGCACGCTGGTCACTCTGCATTGAAAGGGGGCACACTATACCTTAATTACTGAAGGCCCATTTCACACTTTTGTGACCTCAAAGTCACGCAATTTTTTACAGCGTTTTTTGCCATCTACTCTTGGACCGGCCCCCAGGTCCAATATATGAACCCATTGCGGCCCTCGAGTCAAAAAGTTTGCCCACCCCTGCTCTAGCACCTACCTAAGATGGTGCTACACAAATAATGCAAATTTTTTGTCTTTTAACAGTCGTTTTTAAAGTGGAACTTCACTCTCTCTCAATCAACATGGACTATTTTGAATCCTTATGCTGCGAGCATTAGTAAATAGATAGGAAAGCATATCATATTTACTTGTTTTAAATTTTTTTTTTTTTACATTTCTAAAGTTACTTCCTGGTTTTGAGGCCTAGGCAAATGATGTCACACAACCCAGGAGTCTTCAGGAGAGGAGCAAAGGTTCTCAGCTCAGCCTTTGAGTGAGCTAATGGCATATGGATTCCAGGAAGTAAATGATACACAAATCATCTACCCTTACTCAGGATGGCCAATGCCAGAAATGCCAGGGGGTGTTTTTTAAAGTGATTTCTCAGCAAAATAAAGCATGGAGACATGGATGGATTGAGGGGATTACTTTGAATATTAACCATTTCCAGACCACTTATGTTTAGGGTTGAGCGAACACAGACTGTATTGTTCGGGATCGTACCGGACTTTTTGGTTTTCAGTACCCGGACACGGACCCAAACATTTTCCTGTATATTTGGGATACAGTCCGTTGTTCAGTTATTTTGGCGCGGTTTTAATGGCGCGGTTTCAACAGCTGCAGGGCAGCCAATCAACAAGCCTTTAACCACTTGCCTACTGGGCACTTATACCCCTTCCTGCCCAGGCCAATTTTCAGCTTTCAGCGCTCTCACACTTTGAATGACAATTGCGCGGTCATACTACACTGTACCCATATGAAATTTTTATAATTTTTTTTCACACAAATAGACCTCTGGGTTTTTTATTTCTTACTAAAAAAAAAGAAAAAAGACAGAAAATTTTGAAAAAAAAAGGTTTTTCTTATTTTCTGTGAGTAAATTTTGAAAATAAATACATTTTTCTCCTTCACTGATGTGCACTGATGAGGCGGCACTGATGGGCACTGATAGGCTGCACTAATGGGCACTGATGAGGTGGAACATATGGGCACTGATGAGGTGGCACTTATGGGCACTGATGAGGAGGTACTAATATGCCGCACTGATGAGCACTGATAGGTGGCACTGATAGGCGGCACTGATGAGCACTGATAGACGGCACTGATGAGCACTGATAGGTGGCACTGCTGGGCACTGAGAGGTGGCACTGCTGGGCACTGAGAGGCGGCACTGATGGGCACTGAGAGGCGGCACTGATGGACACTGATGGGTGGCACTGATGGATACTGACAGGTGGCACTGATGAGCACTGATGGGCAGCACCATCAGTGCCCACACTCAGTGCCCATAGTGCTGCTAGTCAGTGCCCATCAGTGCCTAGATGAGCAGACACTGATGGGCACTGACTGGCAGCACTATGGGCACTGAGTGTGGGCACTGATGGGGGGCACTGATGGCGGGCACTGTGGGCAGTAATGGCATTTTTTTTTCTCTTGTGTAATCAGGGCACTGGCGATCAGTGCCCTGATTACATTCCTCTGTGTTCCCCTTAACGCTGACGGCTCTCCTCTTCCTCACACTGCAGTCTCTGTGTGAGGAAGAGAGCTGGCGATGAGAGATGATCTCATATGTTTACATATGAGATCATCTCTCATTGCACGGTCCGATCACGTGGTAAATGGCCGCTGTGATTGGCCATTTACCACGATCTGTGATTGGCTGTGTCCAAGGGACACGGCCGACACAGATTTTCCCCGATGCACGCTCGCGGGAGCGTGGGGAGCCTGTCACTGGGAGGCCGTTTAAAGACGGCCTCCCGGAAATTCGAGTCCACGCTGTAGCCGTCTATCGGCTATAGCACGGGCGGCAGGTGGTTAACTAGTGTGCCCTTAGAAGCCATCACAGCCATGCCTACTAATGGCATGGCTGTGATTGGCCAGTGCAGCATGTGACCCAGCCTCTATATAAGCTGGAGTCACGTAGCGCCGCACGTCACTCTGCTCTAACTAGTGTAGGGACAGGTTCCTGCTGCTGCTGATTTGAGGGAGAGATAGGAGATTATTGTAGGGACAGGCTGGAGAGATTGCTTTCAGGGAAAGAATAGGACACAGGACAGAAGAATCTTCTTTAATCAGATCTACATCGATTTTATTGTGTGGGGGTGCAGTGCACGATCTTTTTGCCCTGACCTGAGCCCAGTGAGGAGGAGGAGGGAGAAAAAAAAAAACTTTTATCAGTCTGTTAGGCGGGCGTGGTGCAGCGGAAATTTAATGCAAGCTCAGTGCATATGTGTCTGCTTAATCTGGATTAAAAAACAAAAAAACAAAAACGTTTTTTCCTTCATATTTTACTGTGACATACAGCGTTTATACACAGTGCTGTTCTAATCTGATATTCAAAAATCACCAATTTAAAGGGAAAACTTTTTTTCAGTTTTTCCTTTATATGTTACTGTGAGATAAAGCCTTTAGACACTGCTGTGTTCTAATCGGCTATTCAAAAATCACCAATTTAAGGGAAAAATAATTATTTTTCAGTTTTTCATTCATACGTTACTGTGACATACAGCCTTTACACACAGTGCTGTTCTAATCTGCTATTCAAAAATCACTTTTTTTTTTTCCTTTATATGTTACTGTGAGATAAAGCCTTTAGACATCCTACTCCATATGGGGCTCGTCCTCCTATATCAAGATGATTATTTTTTATTTTTATATTTTTTTTTGTTATTTTAAGTTATTTCCCTATCCTCATTTGTTTGCAGAGCACTTGCCATGGTCCTAACAAGATGTTGCTGCCATTTGCAGCCCTCTAGCCCTTTCCATGTTTTTTTTAGAGCCATTTTAGTGCTCAAAAGTTCGGGTCACCATTGATTTCAATGGGGTTCGGGATCGGGGTCAAGTTTAGGTTAAGTCTGGGTCACGAACCCGGACTTTTTTTTTCAAGTTCGGCTAGACCCGCCGAACCCGGACATCCAGGTGTTTGTTCAACTCTAATTACGTTATATTTACTGTGGCAGGCTGGCTCGTACAGGCAAAACAAAGTAGGTCTATGTCGCTCGTCTGGGGGCAGCTAGGGGGCGACCACGTGCCGGCGGCGGTGCGCTCCCGACCCCGATCGTCAGCGGGGTAGTCGATGCTGCCTGACACCCGCGATCGTTCCCCGCCGAGAGAGAAGGATGCCGACCGTCCTTCTCCCTGGGATGATCACATAGCTCATGTGATCCTGCTATATAGGATCCCATGTCTCTGTGATCATTTCACAAGCCACGCCCCCCCCCCACAGTTAGAATCACTCCCCTAGGCTCACACTTAACCACTTGATCACCTACAGGGTTAACCCCATCCCTGCCAATGGTATTATTACAGTAACAGTGCATATTTTTAGCACTGATTACTGTAGTAATGCCACTGGTACCCCCAAAAGTGTAAAAAATGTCAGTTAGGGGTCTGATCTGTCTGCCACAATGTCGCAGTCCTGCAGATCGCCGCCATTACTATTAAAAAAATAAAAAATAATAAACCTGACATAAATCTAGTTAGTAGACACGATAACTTTTGCACAAACCAATCAAAATACGCTTATTGCGATTTTTTTACCAAAAATATGTAGCAAAAAACTAATTGGCCTAAAATGTTAAAAAATTTTGATTTTTACATTTTTTTTTTTTTGAGAATGTCATATAGCAGAATGTGAAAAATATTGTTTTTTTTTTTTTTCAAAGTTGTTGCTCTTTTTTTGTTTATAGCACAAAAAATAAAAATCGCACAGGTGATCAAATACCATCAAAAGAAAGCTCTATTCGTGCGGAAAAAAAAGGATGCCAATTTTGTTTGGATACAGCATTGCACGACTGCGCAATTGTCCGTTAAAGTAACTCAGTGCCGAATCGCAAAATAGGGCCTGGTCATTAAGGGGGCAAATCCTTCCGGTCTTAAAGTGGTTAAAAATGAATAAAATGAATAAAATAGCATTTTTGTGTTTTTGGTGCTCAAATGCATTGCAGTTTCACTTTAAACACCACCAAACCTTTTTTACAAAGAAAAGGTTAGCCGATTATAATATTGCAAGTTGTCTTGCCCTTGATTGCAATTGCTACTTTTACGATTTAAAAAGAATCATACTTTCCTATGCCTGTACAAAGAGCATTTTACAATGTTTTTTTATTGTCATATCCACCTACGCTCATACTTTAGTCACAACATAAAACTGCAGATTTTAAATTAGAAAACTGAATAACAATGGAATGCAAAATATGCAAAAATTATACTTTCAAACACCCTGTTACATAAACAGGAAATAGCTGACACAAATTACTGACCCCTAAAATTTTACTGTAGAGAGCAATCATTTCCGGAACCGCATACCTGAAAACAGGTACACGTTGGTAGCTTTATGTGAACAGGAAGAAAGCTGTATGGTAGGCTGTGCTGGAATTGAGCTTTATGTCTGTAAATAATACGAGCTTGGTAGTTCTAAGGTTGTGGAGAATGTATGTTCCGTTAGAAAATTGTTCTAAATGCACAGAAAAGGACAAACTGTGGATAAAGTACATTACTATGTCTTAAAATGTTTTTTAAAGGAACCCTGTTATCAGAAAAATATGGAGAATGCTTAGCTGACTGTCACACATTGATTTTGGGTCTTTCTATGTCACTGACCCAGAACAAGTATGCCCCTAGTGAGGTCAGAACAACTGATCTGAATACATGTTCTGGGTCAGTGATTCAGAAAATACTGAATCTAGATGCGACTAGCATTTCCAGAAAGAATGTCAGCAATAGCAACCCTATATTTTTTTCTCAGGACAGATTTCCTTTTATTTAGTGCCCACTATGATACCGCATCCCATTTCTAGTTGACCAATACCTGCAATTATTCATGAAGTGAAATTGTGGCCTGAAACAAAAAAATGTGAGCAGGAAGTTTTCTTTTTACTACAGAAGAGACATTATTGCATGACTTAAAGTGTTACTAAACCCAGGACCCTGCATTCACTATATCTGGTCTCCCACAGTACACAGAACATTTAGAGCCGGTTCACATACAGGCGACCCGACTTGCCGGGGCAACCTGTGAAGTCGCGGTGCACAGCGGGCACCGCGACCTCGGAGCGACATGCACGCACTATATATCATTGAAGTCAATGCAGGTCGCTCCAGGTCGCCCCAAAGTAGTTCAGGACCCTTTTTCCAAGTCGGAGCGACTTGTGTCGCTCCTATTAGAACGGGTCCTGTACTAATCTATGGCAGGCGACTTGTCAGGCGACCAAGTCGCCTGACAAGTCGTCCCAGTGTGAACCGACTCTTAAATGCAATTATTAAATATAAACTGCTAAATACCTTTTTCCATCAGCAGTTAGAGCAGCCTTATGACTTATATGAGTGTCTAGTTAAAGCTTGTAAGAGGAGTTTTCATTCTCCTCTGACTGTCCTATCAGGATGCAGGACCCCTGCCCCTCTGTCTGGACAGTGCTGATTGGCCCTGTGGTGATCACATGCACTCTCCCAAGAAAAAAAAACCTCTCTAACAATACACACCAAACTGAGCATTTGCAGCCTGTCCCCTGGCTCTGTAAACATCGGATATAGTAGGAGACAGAAAAACTGGATTTTAAGGGTGCCAAAAAATATAATACAATCAATAATTATAAAAGATTATTTTTATTTGATACAAAAGGTACACAAAATAAAACCATAATAAGATCAAGAATGGTCCTCAGTATAATTTAATGCTCAACATGTTTCACCAACATTGTTGGCTTCCTCAAGAGACTTATAACCATGTACAGGATCAATTTCTAAATAAAGCAAAAAACAATCAATGTGAAAATAATATAATAACAGACATGAGTGTAAATAACACAATCTAAATATAATTAGAAAAAACTCAAACCTATAATTTTCATAATAGGATCAACATAGTTATCCATAACAAAGCTATCAACATAATAGATGTAGCAGGTTATCCAGGCATTGGGCCTGATGTAGGTCTGCCATGGTTACCGGTGACACCTTCAGCCCATTTAAGCTGAGTGCCCAAGTGTGAGATTGGAGACAATAACCATTTTGGCATCTTTGGTTTGTTTTGTTTATTTGATAATGGGGATGGGAGAAAGGGAATGAGTGGTATACTCGTCTGGCTCAACTAGGTACAACTGGCACACTTTGCAGAAAAATGCCTATTAGCGCTGTCTTGACGCCAGCTGAATGCGGACCAACGCTGGTGCTTGTAAAATACTGATTTGCTGAACTTGTGCTTAAACTTGACTTTTGACACTCTGGTTAGCTCAAAAAGTCCTGGACTGTACTGAGACTTGACTCTTGACACTCTGGTTAGCTCAAAAGTCATGTAAACAGCTCCCTCCAGCCCTTCACTGACTGAAGTAGCTCCTTGTAACTGCCTGTGCTGCTGCAAATCTCAACACTGTATACTGCACACTGCACGCTGTACACTTTAACTCTTCAGGGCCCAACCACTGGCGCCCCCTCTACACTTCAGGGTCCTCTCACTAGGCACCCCCTCTGAACTTCAGGGTCCTCTCACTAGGCACCCCCTCTGAACTTCAGGGTCCTCTCACTAGGCACCCCCTCTAGGCACCCCCACTTGGGCACTTTGCCACTAGCCGGCTCCTGGATCCCATGGACCTTCACCGGAGTGATCTCCTCTGCTAGGCAGACCCCCAGGGGTAGTTTACAGTACTCACAAACTGGGAATGCTTTCCTGAAACTGGACCCCCTCTGCTCTGCTGGTCCTCGGCACACCGGATCCTCTCTGCAGCTCAGCTCAGCTCACTTTGTCCTTTCAGGCAAGCCGCCCGGGACACCCGATCCTGCTGACAGGAGAGACAGCTGTACTCTCCCTCCTGGGACTCTGCTTCCCGCCAAAGACGCTGTGTCATGCGCTTCCCTCAAACCTATACCCACTCCCAGAATTCTGTGCGGCAGAATCTGCCTTTCTGGGGTAGATACAGGCCTGAGTGTGCCATTGATCAAAAAATCAAGGAGATTTCCAGTCACTACTTACCAGCCAGCCAGCGACCAAACGAATTAACCTGTCTAACAGTATGCATTAAAAGCAGGGGTTTAGTTGCACACATTAGCAAATACATGCGTAAGCGGCAGGCCACGGCAAGGCACCCTGATATCTGCAGTCCCTAACTCTACCTTTAAAGAGTCTCCACAATGGGAGCACATGCAATCTGATGAGATAGATGGAGGACAGGTGACTGGAGGGAGCTAAGGCCCACTATACTTTGCATAGCACCTACCTTGTAGGGTGCTACATCAACATAATATAATTAACACATAAATCAATTCCATATGGGCCTCACCTTGAACAATTATAGGGCAGCAAGTAACCGGTCAAAACAGGCAGCAAATGGGTTAATGAAATATCAGTGTGTCACAGAGGGGATAAGTCATCACCTACAGAGGCCTGTGTAGGTGATGGCTATTATGTTGAATGTAAATGGACTTGTGTCTGATTACATCCGCCTACCTCCGAGTCTGTCTAGGTCCAGGAACATTTTTTTTATAAAAGAACTAAACAAGTCCATTTACAACCAGCCGCCCACAGCACCATCATGGGTCAGCCACAGTCTACTGTCAAAATGTGGACAAAACTGAATGGGCACGGATATTACAAGACTGACATCCATCCCATTCTTCTCTAGTTCAACAGGGAAAGTGCTCACAGATCCCCTGCTGAACAGAGCGGAGCACCTGTGTGTGTAAGGACGCCAAATGCACTGAAATACTGAACCAAGATATGTCTGGCTTGTGGCATGCGATAGGCATTGAATAGGTAAATGTAGGTTGTATGCAAACCAACTCACATCTGTGAAGATCCATCCTTTCACCCATGTGCATTAGAACCTAACGATGATACAAAAAGTATTATAACATTGTGAAAATACATGTTTAACCTTTTACAAATGTTATGTATGTATGTCCTTGGTGCTCTCCATTCCCTTTTCTTTTTTTTTTTGTGTTTTTCTTTTCTGATCTTTTATAAAGGATCAAAGTGCATAGATGTGGTAATAATGATTTCAGAGGGACTCTAATGGTAGTGATCTCTAACAGTTTTATGTTTCTGATTATATTCTCTCTAAACAACTCCTATTGCATGCCCTCAGTCTTCAAAAGTCTTCATGAGCATTACATATACTGAATATTTATATGCGGTCCTCTTTGTGTTATCAAGCACCATACTTGAGTGACCCCTTTGTGACAGATCCTTCCAGCACCCCGCTTATGTGTTTTCGTCATATACAGCTTCCTCCAGTCTGGACATAGGAACCAGATAATGTAGCAGACCATACAAGACTAGCTGGCAATAGCTTGTATAAGAACTGGGACTCTTTATTGAAAAACTTACACAGAATTTATAATACACAAGGCCAGCTGAGCCTGATCACATTATCGTATGCAAAGGCAACTGTAAACAGGAATAATTACCATAGCTAAACAACAACATATACTATAAACATTAGGTTAATTAAACAACTAGCCCCCAGACAATGTTATGATTTAATCAGAGATCCTACTTCAGGTCAGACTGCCTGGCCCCAAAGTCACAACAAAGTACATTTCACATTATCATAACATCCCACAATAGTTTACTAGCAGAGAGACAGAAACATTAGATGAGTTAATTAGTACAATTAACAATGGGTGAAAGAAACTTATGAGGGAGACTAGACCTATTTACAATAAACAAATTATAGCAGATGACCCTAGACAGGTGGCTTATGCTGATGATATTAACATCTGCTATGAGTCTCACAGTGTGAAGCAGTCATTATTGGTAATGGAGCAGCTAGGCCCAAAACATAGATCCTGGGCCTAGATTCCCAGGGTCTATGTGTCTTTGGGAGACCTGGACTTGAATCCAAAGTAACATTACTCCAAGGGTCCCCCAGGCACACACCTCCCAAAGAGTAGAGTTACCCTAAGAGCCCATTCACACTGCCGCGACTTCTCAGGCGAATTGTCAGCTTGACAAGTCGCGGTCGGTCGCGTTCCATTGAGTAGTACAGGACCCGTCCTAATAGGAGCGACACAAGTCGCTCCGACTTAGAAAAGGGGTCCTGTACTACTTTGGGGCGACCTCGGAGCGACTTGCATAGACATCCATTATGTGAAGTCCCTGCAAGTCGCGCCGAAGTGGCGGTGCACGCGACTTCACAGGTCGCCCCCCGAAGTCGTGTCGCCTCAGTGTGAACCGGCTCTAAAAGCTAGGGCCCATAGTCAGTGGGTAGAAGGCATGCTCCTAGTCCTCACCAAAAGCCCCTGTCCTGGTTAGGTCTATCACATCCTTTATCTTATAAGTTGACCATCACCAATCAAAAACACAATTATAAAAACTGCCTTCTCTAACAAGAAACACAAACATGTTTTGTATTTAGCCAATGTAATTTACTTTATTGCCACATTCCTCTATGCCTTTATTCTGCATATTTTAGGCTGCTAATTCAAGTAGAAAGAGAGGTTGGATGTGCAGCAATGACTATAATGACAGAGCTTTAAATGCATAATGATATAATTACACCCATGTTACAACATAGACACATTAGGCAGGCCCTTGTTTAATTCAAAATGTTGAGAATACAACCCCCTGCAAAAAAAATACCTAAATAAAAATAAAAACTATGTTCAATAAAGTACTTCAAAGAATACCCTGAATAAAAGCAAAGATATATAAAATGTATATAGGGAAAGAAAGTATAAGACTAAGGGCCCCAAATCTAAGTTTCAGCCTTGCCACACTTCGAAGGAACCTCAAAAGTAAAGCAATAAAAACGATTGTGGTTATAAACGTGACTGCGCTTTATAGTATGTATACCAAACTATTTCTATACATGTGCTTCCAATAAACATGACTAGCTAAATTAAAACATTATTGCAGCAAGTTTAATTGTACTGATGCTTAATCCTTCCTATTTCTTAGTTCAAAAGGGAAATTAATTCAATATCGTTGTGTTATTTTTTTTCGTTCTTTGTCTATCATTTTCTAATGGAAACAGATGGTTAGATTCAGCGAAAGATTATGGGTTAGGCTGTATGCATTTGTTTGTTAGAAGAAAAGTTACAATGAGTAAAATCAGCACATACATTCTTGCCGTGAGGACTTGTTGTCTGTTTTTAAGTCCACACACGACAGATGTTCCGACTTTTGTAAACATTATACAATGGAATAATCTCTTTTAATTCCTTAGGTATTCACTGAGATAACATAAATCATAATGAACTGATGGCATGCATATGTGTCATGGACAATTTCTAAGGAATTCTATCTCAATTCAGCAAAAATTGGTAAAAACTCATGGAATGCTTTGCTTTTAATAAGCCATGTACAAAATAAACTCATCTATCCTAAAGTCAAACACACCATTCGTGCGCAATTTTTCCATAGCTATGGAAAAATTGTACAGTAATGTTATATGCATTGTCATTTTAGTTTTTTTTTTTTGTAATAGATGCCATGCTTCTGCCTAGGGTCTTTACTAAAGTTCACGGCGTATAAAAGAAAAAGCAGAGATTGCTAGCTCTGATTCCTGTTTGATTTATTCACTATGAACTAAACAGAGTTTAAAACACATGAAATATTAAAGTATAACTAAAGGTATTTTTTTTTTCTTTAGGTTTGGATAGAATGGAGAGGGATTAGAACACCTCTCAGGTTTTTATAGCGGTCTGTGTCCCCGTTATGGAGAGATTTACTCTCTCAGTTTGCCATGTATACTATTATCTTCGAAAGTGAAAGTAAAAGAAAATCCTAAATTTTAGGTTGTCCCCAGAACAACAAGAATAGAGGAGAGATCTTCCGATGGGAACATTAGTTCTGGTGACCTTGGGGGCCACCAACCATTCCTGTACTTTAGAGGGATTTAATCTAACTTCCTGTTTGGGCTAGGGGACAGGAAGCGAAGAGAAATAGTTGGCAAAAAAAAAATCTGACAGGCATTATAAACCTCCTTTTCTCTATCCAAGATGAAAAGAAAAATCAGTTACTTTTACTTTAACTGGTTTCCCGCCATATAGTAAAATAATGGATGGGCAGGAGCACTCTCATTCTGGAAGGAACTCATATACAGTGGTGATCGAAAGTTTGCGCACCCCAGGTAAAAATTTGTATTAATGTGCATAAAGAAGCCAAGGAAAGATGGAAAAATCTCCCAAAGGCATCAAATTACAAATTAAACATTCTTATAATAGGTCAACAAAAGTTAGATTTTATTTCCATAATTGACAATTTCAAAATTACAGAAAACAAAAAAATGGCGTCTGCAAAAGTTTGGGCACCCTTCAGAATTTATAGCATGCACTGCCCCCTTTGCAAGGCTGAGACCTGCCAGTGTCATGGATTGTTCTCAATCATCATCTGGGAAGACCAGGTGATTTCAATCTCAAAGGTTTTAAATGCCCGGACTCATCTGACCTTGCCCCAACAATCAGCACCATGGGATCTTCTAAGCAGTTGTCTAGAAAACTGAAACTGAAAATAGTTGACACTCACAAAGCTGGAGAAGGCTACAAGAAGATAGCAAAGCGTTTTCAGATGTCAATATCCTCTGTTTGGAATGTAATTAAGAAATGGCAGTGATCAGGAACAGTGGAAGTTAAAGCATGATCTGGAAGACCAAGAAAAATATCAGACAGAACAGCTCGCATGATTGTGAGAAAAACAATTCAAAACCCACGTTTGACTGCACAATCCCTCCAGAAAGATCTGGCAGACACTGGAGTTGTGGTACACTATTCCACTATAAAGAGATACTTGTACAAATATGGTCTTCATGGAAGAGTCATCAGAAGAAAACCTCTTCTACATCCTCACCACAAAAATCAGCGTTTGAACAAATGAACATATAGACAAGCCTGATGCATTCTGTGGACCAATGAGGTTAAAATTGAACTTTTTGGCCGGAATGAGCAAAGGTACGTTTGGAGAAGAAGGGGCACAGAAATTAATGAAAAGAACCTCTGTCCATCTGTTAAGCATGGGGGTGGATCAATCATGCTTTGGGGTTGTATTGCAGCCAGTGGCACAGGGAACATCTCATGAGTAGAAGGAAAAATGGATTCAATAAAATTTCAGCAAATTTTGGATGGTAACTTGATGCCATCTGTGAAAAGCTGAAGTTAAAGAGAGGATGGCTTCTACAAATGGATAATGATCCTAAACACACCTCGAAATCCACGGGGGATTACATCAAGAGGCGTAAACTGAAGGTTTTGCCATGGCCTTCACAATCTCCTGACCTCAACATAATTGAAAATCTATGGATAGACCTTAAAAGAGCAGTGCGTGACAGACAGCCCAGAAATCTCAAAGAACTGGAAGACTTTTGTAAGGAAGAATGGGCAAAGATAACTCAAACAAGAATTGAAAGACTCTTGGCTGGCTACAAAAAGCATTTACAAGCTGTGATACTTGCCAAAGGGGGCAGTGCAAGATATTAACTCTGCAGGGTGCCCAAACTTTTGCAGACGCCATTTTTTTGTTTTCTGTTATTTTGAAAGTGTAAATGATGGAAATAAAATCCAACTTTTGTTAACATATTATAAGAATGTCTAATTTGTAATTTGATGCCTTTTGGAGATTTTTCCATCTTTATTTGTCTTCTTTATGCACATTAATGCAAATTTTTACCTGGGGTGCCCAAACTTTCGATCACCACTGTAAGGGGTGCGCAGCGCGGCAATTGCTGCTGTGTCCCTGCAACACAGGGCATCACCGATCACAGTAAAATGACGTAAGCTCTTTGCCATGTGATCAGCTGTGTCCAATCACAGCTGATCACAGTGTAAACAGGAAATGTCGGTTTTTGGTTTTTAAGCAGTATTCCTAAGCAGGGACATCTGCACTGACAATCAGGGCCCTGATCACTAGTGTCCTGATTATCAGTGTAGCCCTAACAGTGCCCACCAGTGCTGGCAATCAGTGCCCGCCAGTGCTGCCAATCAGTGCCCACCAGTTAAGTAAAAAAAAAAAAAAAGTAAAGTAAAAGGAATTGAGGATGTGTTTACTTCTATTATTTTACTCTCGGTAAGTACATCATCCAATGAGTCTCTAAGTAAGGAGTTCCACAGTTGTCTAACTACTTGTTATGCCCAGTTAACAAGTGAAATCATTAAACCAAAGCCCAACTCTGGGCTTTTTTCTTTTCTCTAAATAAGGTCTCCAAAAGGGGGTGAGAAATTAAAGCTTCTCTGGCTGCAATGCTCACCTCTCTTCCAGCGTGTCTCCATTGCAGTAATTCCTTTTCATCACTAGATGTTCTAAGTCTTCAAGGTTGAATGACACCCAACATAATTCAACCTCAAAGATGGAAGACATCCTGTGAATGCATTGTATGACTGTCCCTTGAGGGGGTATGCCCAATGCTGCCCTACATCAGCATTTTATGATGCAAAGAGTGGTCCTGATGTTATTACATCAGTGCTACTCTAAAAAGAAGAGGTGGAAAGGAAGAGGACACGGCGAATCATGTGACTGGCCAGACAACATGGTGAGTTAAAAAAACAAGCTAGCAGGGGGGAATCTGGGGGGTAGGGGAAGTGTGTTTTTTTTTACCTTAAAGGGGAACTGCATCCAAAAGTATTTGTAGCTGCTGACATTTTTTTTTCCTAGGCTGAAGAACCACTTTCTATGCATTAAGGTTAAAAATCCGTCCAGCACCTCCCCCCCCCCCCCTTAATACTTACTGCTCTCTCCCTCTCTCTCCCTTTTCACATGCACAGAGGCAGCAGCTGGAGCCATTGGGTGGGGGTGAGCTGCCCTAAGTGTCTGAATGGACACTCAAAGCCCGACTCGGGAGCAAACCCGCACATCTGCCCCCACAGCAAGGACTTCCTTTGGGGGCAGGCACAGAAGAGGAGGAGCCAAGAGCACCAGCAGGAGACACCAGAAGAGGAAATTTGGGGCTGCGCTGTGCAACACCATTTCACAGAGCAGGTGAGTATAACATGTTTATTATTTCAATTTTATAAAAGGGTTGCCTTTCTTAACGCTTTAATTAAACATTTTTATTTTTTTTTAACCACTTGCTGACCGCCGCACGACTATTTACTGCGGCGGTCAGCCACTCACAGGCAGAGTGACGTAGTACCACGTCGCTAGCCTGTGAGGGTCTAGGGAGCGAGCGCACGCCCCCGGAGGCGCGCTGCCACTCCCGAGTGGTCAGGGGCGTGTAACCGGCGGACGATCGTCGGTGGAGAGGGAGAAAGGCAGGCGGCTAGTGTAAACAAGCCGCCTGTTATTCTCCCCGGTGTATAAATGGTGATCATACGGTTCTACTATGTAGAACCGTTGATCACTATTCATACATCTCAAGCCACAGCCAATCACAGTTAGAATCACGCCCCTAGGGACACACATAGCTCCTCCCTCTCAAAAAAAAGTTAACCCCTTCACTGCCAGTGTAATTTTACAGTAACAGTGCATATGTATAGCACTGATTACTGTAGAAATGTCACTGGTAGCCCCAAAAGTGTCAGTCAAGGGTCCGATCTGTCCGCCGCAATGTCGCAGTACCGCAAAAAAAATTGCAGATCGCCGCCATTACACGTTAAAAAAAAACAACAAAAATGACGAAAATCTTTCCCTTTGTTAGTAAACGCGATAACTTTTGCGCAAACCAATCAAAATACGCTTTTTGCGATTTTTTTACCAAACATATGTAGCATAAAACAAATTGGCCGAAAATGTTAAAAAATTTTGATTTTTACTTTTTTCTTTTTTTGGGGAATTTCATTTAAAAAAATGTGAAAAATATTGTTATTTTTGCAGAATTGACACTTTTTTTTGTTTATAGCGCATGATCAAAAAATCGCACAGGTGATCAAATACCACCAAAAGAAAGCTCTGTTTGTGGGAAAAAAAGGACGTCAAATTAGTTTGGGTACAGCGTCGCACGACCGCGCAATTTTCCGTTAAAGTCACGCAGTGCCGAAACGCAAACTAGGCCCTGGTCACGAAGGAGGTAAAATCTTCCGGGGCTTAGGTGGTTAAACACAATAAAATATCTAGCAGTGGTTTTATCTGTGGACTGCATAATATGTATCACCTCTTTATCCTTCCTGTAGGACTGCATAACTTGTCATTGGATTGCATGATGGGATTTAACTTCTATTTGAAGCATTTTTCATTTATGTGAGTGTATATATCATAAATATATAGTATGAAATACATATGCCTTTATGCATTTGAAACTGTTAAATAACCATGTCAGTATGATGTCTATATTGAGTCTGCATTGACTCATATCTAACTTCCACACACTAAAAATGTTTGGAATGTGAGAATTAAGTTATAAAACTATACAGTGCAATTTATTGGAATATAAAACAGCTATGGTTATGTATCTATTCCATTTTTAGCACTGCATACATGTCTGACAAACTTCTTCTTTAGACTTGTGCAATCTGATCTGAAACCTGAAGAATTTTTTTGGGTTTTCTGCCTTAAACTAGCTTCGTCATCTTCCACTTCACACACCTGGCCCTGGCCAGCAATGTTTCTAGACCGCTCCTCCTAAAAGTATAAAGCTGCATGCTTAAACAAATCACACCTTTACAAATAGAAAGTTTCATCACACCTGCATGGTCATCACATGAAACATATACAGTATATAGACACTGCTCAAAAAAATGAAAGGAACACTTTGAAAGTACATGAGATCTCAATGGGGAAAAATCTCATGCTGGATATCTATACTGATTTGGACTGGGTAATGTGTTAGGAAGGAAAGGATGCCACATTTTTTAATGGGAATTAAAATTATAACCCTACAGAGGGCTGAATTCAAAGATACCTCCAAAAATCAAAGTGAAAAAATTATGCAGCAGGCAAGTCCATTTTCATGAAATTTCATTGCAGCAACTCAAAATGGTACTCAGTAGTTTGTATGGCCCCCAAGTGCTTGCACGACAATGTCGGGGCATGCTCCTTTTGAAACTACAGATGGTGTCCTGGGGTGGACCAGATCATCACTAAGCTCCTGAACAGACTGCGGTGAAACCTGGTGACGTCAGATGGATCAAAACATAATGTCTCAGAGGTGTTCTATTGGATTGTGGGGGCCATTCAATAGTATCAATTCCCTCATCCTCCAGGAACTGGCTGTATACTCTCACACATGAGGCCAGGCATTGTCGTGCACAAGGAGGAACCCAGGACCCACTGCACCAGCGTAGGTTCTGAAAACGGGTCCAAAGATTTCATCCCAATACCTAATGGCAGTCAGGGGGGCCATTATCTAGCCTGTAGAGGTCTGTGCGTCCCTCCATGGATATGCCTCCTCAGACCATCACTGACCCACCAACAAACTGGTCATGCTGAACAATGTTACAGGCAGCATAATGTTCCTCACGGCTTTTCCAGACTCTTTCACATCTGTCACATGTGCTCAACCTGCTCTCATCTGTGAAAAGCAAAGGGCACCAGTGGTGGACCTTCTAATTCTGGTATTCAATGGCAAATGACAATCAAGCTCCACGGTGCCAGGCAGTGAGCTCAGGGCCTACTAGAGGATGTTGGGCCCTCAGGCCACCCTGATGAAGTCTGTTTCTGATTGTTTGGTTAGAGACATTCACACCAGTGGCCTGCTGAAGGTAATTTTGTAGGGCTCTGGCAATGCTCATCCTGTTCCTCCGTGCACAAAGGAGTAGATACCGGTCCTGCTGATGGGTTAAGGACCTTCTCTGGCCCTGTCTAGCTCTCCTAGTGTAACTGCCTTTCTCCTGAAATCTCCTCCATGCTCTTGAGAGACACAGCAAACCTTTTGGCAATGGCACAAATTTATGTGCCATCCTGGAGGAGTTGGAAAGCCTGTGCAACCTATATAGGGTCCAGATATCGCCTCATGCTACAAGTAGTGGCACTGACCCTAGCCAAATGCAAAACTATTGAAAAGAAGTCAGAAAAAATAAGTAGGGAAAAAAATTTTCAGTGACCTGTAAAATCATTCTGTTTTGGAGGTCATCTCATTGTTCCCCATCTAGTGCCCCTGTTGTTAATGCCATTAACACCAAAGCAGCTGAAACTAATTAACACCCCCCTCTGTCTCTGGCCTTGTCCCAACTTTTTTGAGATGTGTTGATGCCATGAAATTTAAAATCAACTTATTTTCCCCTTAAAATTATACATTTTCTCAGTTTAAACATTTGATATGTCAACTATGTTGTATTCTGAATAAAATATTGAAATTTGAAACTTCCACATCATTACATTCTGTTTTTATTCACAATTTGTACAGTGTCCCAACTTTTTTGGAATCGGGTTTGTATATATATATATATATATATATATATATATATATATATTGAGCTTACACATCTGGAAAGGCACCATCAATACTGAAAGGTATATCCAAGTTCTAGAACAACATATGCTCCCATCCAGATGTCGTCTCTTTCAGGGAAGACCTTGCATTTTCCAACATGACAATGCCAGACCACATACTGCATCAATTACAACATCATGGCTGCGTAGAAGAAGGATCTGGGTACTGAAATGGCCAGCCTGCAGTCCAGATCTTTCACCCATAGAAAACATTTGGCGCATCATAAAGAGGAAGATGTGACAAAGAAGACCTAAGACAGTTGAGCAACTAGAGGCCTGTATTAGACAAGAATGGGACAACATTCCTATTCCTAAACTTGAACAACTTGTCTCCTCAGTCCCCAGACGTTTGCAGACTGTTATAAAAAGAAGAGGGGATGCCACACAGTGGTAAACATGGCCTTGTCCCAACTTTTTTGAGATGTGTTGATGCCATGAAATTTAAAATCAACTTATTTTCCCCTTAAAATTATAAATTTTCTCAGTTTAAACATTTGATATGTCATCTATGTTGTATTCTGAATAAAATATTGAAATGTGAAACTTCCACATCATTACATTCTATTTTTATTCGCAATTTGTAGTGTCCCAACTTTTTGGGAATCGGGTTTGTATATATATATATATATATATATATATATATATATACTGTACCTCTCTTCAACTTTCTGGATATATACACCTTTTTTTTATTGAGGAATTATTTGATCCCCTGCAGATTTTGTAAGTTTGCCCACTTACAAAGAAAAGAAAGGTCTATAATTTTTATAGTAGGTGTATTTTAAATGATAGAGACAGAATATTAACCCCCAAAAAAAAACAAAAAAAAAAACACATGATACAAATGTTATAAATTGAGTTCCAGTTCAGTGAGTAAAAAAAGTATTTGATCCACAAGCAAATCACGACTTAGTACTTGGTAGAGAAACCCTTGTTGGCAAGCACAGAGATAAGATATTGCTTGTAGTTGGTGATCTTGTTTGCACACATCTCAAGAGAGATTTTGTTCCACTCTTCTTTATAAATCTTCTCTAAATCCTTAAGGTTTCTTGGCTATCAGTTGGCAACTGGAAGTTTTTAGCTCCCTCTGTCAACTTTCTATAGGATTAAGGTCTGGAGACTGGCTAAGCCACTGCATGACCTTAATGTGCTTTTTCTTGAGCCACTCCTTTGTTGCCTTGGCAGTATGTTTTGGGTCATTGTCATGCTGGGAGACCCATCCATGACCCATCTTCAGTGTTCTGGCTGAGGGAACAAGGTTCTCATCCAAGATTTTACAATACATGGCCACGTATATTGGCCCCTCAATATGGCAAAACACGTCCTTTACCTTTAGCAGAGAAACAGCCCCAAAGCATCATGTTTCCACCTCCAAGCCTAACTGTAGGGAAAGTGTTCATAGCGTCATAGTCAGCATTTTTCTTCCTCCAAACCGGCAAGTCGAATTAATGCCAAAGAGCTAAATTTTGGTCTTATCTGACCACAGCACTTTCTCCAATCCTTCTCTGTATCAATTAGATGTTCACTGGTAAACTTCAGATGGGCCTGTACATGCGCCTTCTTGAGGAGGGGGACATTGCTGGTGGTGCAGGATTTCAATCCATGGCAGCATATTGTGTTACCAATGGTTTGTTTGGTGACTGTGGTCCTAACTCCCTTGAGATCATTCACAAGCTCCTCCTGTGCAGTTCTGGGTTGATCCCTCACTTTTTTCATGATCATCCTTACCCCATGAGGCGAAATCTTGCACGAAGCTCCAGACCAAGGGCGATTGATGGTTATTTTGTATTTCTTTCATTTGCAAATAATCTCTCCAACAGTTGTCTCCTTCTCACCAAGCTTCTTGCTGATGGTCTTGAAGCCCATTCCAACCCTTGTGCAGGTCTACAATCTTGTCCCTGATATCCTTTGACGGCTTTTTGGTCTTGCCCATGATGGTGGATTTGAATGGAAGAAAAAGATTCTGTGGACAGGTATCTTTTATACAACGAGTTTTCGTTAGGAGCACCTTCTTAAATTGACAGGACTAATCTGTGTACCACATGAGCACATTCTGTTGTCTGTGGGAGCCAGAATTATTGTTGGTTGGTAGGGGATCAAATACTTATTTTTCTCACTGAACTACACTCAATTTATAACATTTTATCATGTGTTTTTTTCTGGATTTTTGGTTGATATTCTGTCTCTATCATTTAAAATACACCTATAATAAAAATTATAGACCCTTAATTTCTTTGTAAGCTGGCAAACTTTAAACATCTGCAGAGGATCAAATAATTATTTTACCAACTATATATGTATATCCCCAAACACGCTTATCCATGTCTTTATGGTGGTGCGCGCTGGTGCGCAGTCATGTTGGAGCAGAAAGGAGCCATCCCCAAACTGTTCCCACAAAGTTGGGAGCATGAAAATGTCCAAAATGTCTTGGCATGCTGACAGACTGCAGAGCGGAGACTGCAAGCCAGGTCTTCTTTTTGTCCAACATCAGTGCCTGACCTCACAAAGGTGCTCCTGGAAGAATGGTCAAACATTCCCATAGACACACTCCTAAACTTTGTAGACAGCCTTCCCAGAAGAGTTGAAGCTGTTATAGCTGCAAAGACTCAATATTGAACCCTACGGACTAAGACTGGGATGCCATTAAAGTTCATGTGCATGTAAGGGCAAGCTTCCCAATATTTTTGGTAATATAAAAAATTATTGGGATACCTGCCTTTACATGCACATGAACCTTAATCCCATATATATAAACATTTTCTGGGCTGGGAGGGTTCGTTATGTGACCCTATTTCTTTAGGAAGATTGTACATGATGATACTTCATTTAGAAAAAGAAGAGTAAGGGTAGATGATAAAGGATGTAGTTTTACCTAATTATTTCATTTTTTGTTTATAATGCAATGCATCTGTTATACAATATCTAAACTACTAGTATATTCATAGATACAAGGCTTCCTGATGACCACCTGGTATTTCCAGCTGTGAATTTCATAATTAAAGCTCAGTTATGCAGTATGTGAAGAGTAGGCACAGATTTCCTTTTGCTTTGCCTGGCTGCATAAATCTCAAAGTTAAATACATTAATAAAATGTTTACCCATTATAATCATAATGTTATAGGCAGTATAAAGACAGTATGCCACAGTTGGGAGGTGGAGTTCTGTAGTCCTAACACATTTCCCGTTCTTGGGTGACAATGCTGCTACTTAATAGATAAAGTACAGGAAGGTGAGGTCCCCCTAGGACAGTGATGACGAACCTATGGCACGCCTGCCACAGCTGGCATGCAGAGCTCTCTCTATGGGCACACAAGAGCCTCCGCCACTGCCGGCACTGTGACAAGGGGAGAAGCGAGCGTGGGCTGTCAGTGTATTTTCCCCGCTCGCCCCCCCCCCCCTTCTTCTGTCAAGCAGCGCGGGACAGGGACAGATTGGTGCTTGCAGGGATTACTGCCCAATCTTATTCCTCCTGCCTCCCCACTGGCTGAAGCCAGGGACCAATGAGGAGCCAGGACAAGTGCACCATGGGATATGTAGTCCCCGAAGACTATGACTCCTTTACAGCCCCAGCATGCCCTGAGAAAATAAGAGGAGGGACTGCCTGGAGCCCGGAAAAAAAAATGCTGAGAGAGAAGGCTGGAGAGCAAGGGTGAGAGGAGTGTGGAGACAAGAGTGAGAGGAGGCTGAAGTGGTTCAGGAGGGAGAGAGAGTCCAAGCCACAACAGGCCCTGGAGTTGAACCAGCCAGAGAGGATCAAGAGGATGGTGTTGAGAGAACACCATCAAGAGTGAGGAGGGTGATCAAAGGTACACCAACAAAAGGAGAAGCTGCTGCCAGGCACACCGACACTGGACGCCGGAGACGGGTGAGTGCTAAATTGACTAAATCCCTCTTGGAATGTGCGTTCCTCACCTGGGTGTCTCAGTTTAATTGCAGTGTTGGCACTTTGAAAAAAATAAGTTGGTTTTGTGATGAAGTTTGGTTATTCGAGCTCAAAAAGGTTTGCCATCACTGCCCTAGGACAACAAGTGTGTTAGAGCCCATTCACACTAGCGCGACTTGTGAGGCGACTTGTGTGCCCTCAAGTCACCCCAAGTCGCTTGACATAACAAAAGCAATGTTAATCAATGAGTGCCGTCTTAATTGGCACTACTGAAGTCGCTCCGACTTCAGAAAAGGGTCCTGTACTACTTTGAGGTGACTTGTGATCCGACTTGTCCCATATACTTCAATGGGAGTCGCCTCCTTGTCTTATTTGAAGCGACATGTGATCCGACTTGTGATCTGACTTTCCATAAAAATGGTCCTGAACAAGAAATAAAGAGCATTTTTCTTATAATTTTTATTAGCACATGAATATGTCTTCTCTCCACCTGGCCGTTTTTCTTGCAGGCATTTATCGGGCATTTTTGGAGGCAGGCATGACTTTTTTTGGATTAGTGTCTGGGGGGTCTAAAAAGTGTCCCTGTGAAGTTTCATCACTGTAGCATGTCCAGAACCATCAAAAAAAAAAAAGCATTTTTCTTATAATTTTTATGAGCACATGAATATGTCTTCTCTCCACCTGGCCATTTTTCTTGCAGGCATTTATCGGGCATTTTTGGAGGAAGGCATGACTTTTTTTGGATTTAGTGTCTGGGGGGTCTAAAAAGTGTCCCTGTGAAGTTTCATCACTGTAGCATGTCCAGAACTAGCAAAAAAAAAGCATTTTTTTTATAAGCACATAAATATGTCTTTTCTCCACCTGGCCGTTTTTCTTGCAGGCATTTATCGGGCATTTTTGGAGGGAGGCATGACTTTTTTTGGATTTAGTGTCTGGGGGGGTCTAAAAAATGTCCATGTGAAGTTTCATCTCTGTAGCATGTCCAGAACCAGAAAAAAAAAGAGCATTTTTCTTATAATTATTAATACAGCAGTGTGGCGGCTTCTCTACACCTTGCATTTTTTATTGCTGGCATTTATCGGGCATTTTTTGGGCGTCTCTGGAGGCAGGCATGTCTTTTTTGGATTTAGTGTTTGGGGGGTCTAAAAAGTGTACCTGTGAAGTTTCATCTCTGTAGCATGTCCAGAACCAGAAAAAAAAAGCATTTTTCTTATAATTATTAATACAGCAGTGTGGGTTCAGTGGGTTCAGTGTGGGTTCTGGACATGCTACAGAGCTGAAACTTCACAGGTACACTTTTTAGACCCCCCAGACACTAAATCCAAAAAAGACATGCCTGCCTCCAGAGACGCCCAAAAAATGCCCGATAAATGCCAGCAATAAAAAATGCAAGGTGTAGAGAAGCCGCCACACTGCTGTATTAATAATTATAAGAAAAATGCTTTTTTTTTTGCTGGTTCTGGACATGCTACAGTGATGAAACTTCACAGGGACACTTTTTAGACCCCCCAGACACTAAATCCAAAAAAAGTCATGCCTGCCTCCAAAAATGCCCGATAAATGCCTGCAAGAAAAACGGCCAGGTGGAGAGAAGACATGGGACACTTTTTAGACCCCCCAGACACTACCCCCCAGACACTATCCAAAAAACATCATATTCTGATTGGCCAAATACAAAGTCGTACAAAGTTGTCTATCATATAAGTCGCATAAAAAAATTCACAAGTCGCGCTGAAGTCACGTTGAAGTCGCGCATAGTCGCGCTGAAGTCGCACTGAAGTCGCACCGAAGTTGCACTAAAAGTCGCGCTAGAAGTCGCCCCTTATGAGGCAACTTAGAGGTCGCGGCAGTGTGAACCGGCACTAACTGGCATAATTACCATGTGAAAATAAAAGAAAAAAAAACAGAAGAAAAAGAAAATGAATGCAGCCACTATATCTAAGGCCTAGTAAGATGCAATATATTTAATTTTTGTTGTTGGGTTTAGATACAGATAAAATCTTCTGTATTGGAAGACTTCAAAAGGTTATACACTGGTGTGCACTAACCAACAGAGCAGTTTAATAATTGCTTGACACACTCTACATTTTGTGATTTAATATCCTTGGGATGTGAAGATAATTGTATGAGTTAGGTTTTTTTCCTAGTCAGCGTGTTTGTGCAGCATTTAAAACAGTATTGTTTTATTCTATATACGTGCTGCGAACTGTTTCTGAATGAATATAGCCTGATGTGTGTCCATTTATAGTTATACTAAAGGCTGCAACTTGTTTTAAAGCTACACTGGACAATACAACTAAACATATGACGAAAATATATACTGTACATGTACATGCAGAGTAATTCCACTCTATCCTATCAACGATTAAAGTGGTAGTAATCTTAGAAACAGAGAGGTGAAGCCGCTCAGGTGTGTGTCTCAAACCTGGTGCAGGTTGGATCCGTCGTCCAGAAACATGAGAGGTTTGAAAAGTAGGACCGCACTCTGGTTGATATTTTGTTGAAATCAAAAATTGTTTCCTTTATTCCTCAAACACACAGTGTGGTTATGAGTAAGCGACTGGGAATGTCGTGAAACGCGTCAACCTAATACGTCTGCTTGTACACTGTCTGTCTGCTTTTACTTTGAGGAATAAAGGAAACAATTTTTGATTTCAACAAAATATCAACCAGAGTGCGGTCCTACTTTTCAAACCTCTCACAGTAAAGTCATCTTAGCCCTTTTTACCCACAGGTAAGCTTATAATAAAGCTTACCTATAGCAGTGGTTCTCAACTCCGGTCCTCGGGACCCACCAACAGGCCAGGTTTGCAAGATAACTAAATTACATCACAGGTGATCTCATTTGCTGCTCAGTGATTGCAGTATTCTAGTCTGCATCCCCCAAGGTAATACTTAAAATCTGGCCTGTTAGTGGGTCCCGAGGACCGGAATTGAGAACCACTGACCTATAGGTAACATAATATCTCCTAAACGTGCTCCATTTAGGAGATATTCCACAGAGCAGCAGCCAGTGATGTCAACGGTGCATGCCTTCAGAGATCTATGCCATAAACTGTTACAATGACATCATCGTGGCTTTGTCGATCAGATGGCCAGAGCCCGCAAACCTGGAAGGAAGACTGGGTGAAGATGGAAGTCCTGTCAGCAGTGACAGCGTGCCGCTGGAGGGCTTCGTTCTAAGGAAAGTCTCTCATAATGTTGTAGTATACAATGCATACTAATTTAATTGTTTGGAGCTGCAGCCCAGAGGATTACTCCGCCTGACCTCAAAAAATTATCAAATTGCCCCCTCTCTATCATTGGCTCATGCTGCTGCACTAAAGAGGCCCAGGAACAGTTTACTCAATTGCTGGGAGTTGCAAATGGTAGGATTATTATGCATGCACAATGAGGAATTTAGAGTTCCTTCTCAATGTGAATGGGGGGTGGCTTTCAAGACAAACTGTATGGGGCCCCACTATTTCTAATGGAGGCCCTAGCCACAGTGCTTACCCAGGAAGGTGACTCCACCTTCTTTATTACCAGTGGTGTCACCGGCTTCTGGGCCCAGAATGCTTACTGGGTCATGTAGGGACAGCAGCAGTGATGTGGTGTCATCACCACTGTGTTTTTCCTTCTGGTACTCAGATTCACATTGTTAGATTGACAGCACTGAGCAAAGCAACATAGTCCTGATTAGCATATGTGCTGTTCATTCCTTTCACAGCCTATGTACTGCTTAACATGGTATATTAGAAAACAAATCTAAGTACAGATTCATGCACTCATACTAGCAATATTTAAAATACAGTTAATGATTTTTGTTCGCAAATGCATTACTTTATTATAATCTCCAGCCAAAACATTCTTTCAATTTGGGATAAAATGGGTATGGGTTCAAACCATTATGATTTATTTACATTTTTTTTGCTGTTTCTGTGTGCTTTAGTGTTTTTGTGGAATGTATGGCATAACTAAGTAAAGGGGTGGCTTGGGTGGAGAGGCTATGCTCAACTTTTACAGGAAAATCCTTGGAATGTAACTTCATCTGCCTGAATCTATAGATCAATCAACTGTTTTTACATTCAGTTTACAGGGAAGATAAATTATGCATATGCATTTAGTAAATTGTTGAATTTGACTCTTCAAATACTATGGGGGAGATTTACTAAAACTGGAACACACAGAACGTAATGTACCTAATGTCAAAGCCTAATTGAACAAGCTGAAGTAAGACGCTGATTGGTTACTATGGACAGCTATTATGTGTGCTCCAGTTTTAATAATGCTAGGGTTTTTTATTTTTCATTCAACCCAGCAGGCTATTAGCCAAGGCAATAGCTGAGCTATTGTGTTTTGAAAGGCGTCCTGCACCCCCCATCCCCACACCAAAACACAATTCCTTTTTCTATATTTGCTTTTCAAACTTGTATTTAAATATGTCCATTACTTACTTTGTATAAAACAGCGGTATGAGCATGGTTTTTCATTCCTGCCAGCTCTTTCCCTCCCTACTTACATGTTACTCCACCCCCTGTCACTAATACAGGCGGTGCGACATTAACCTAGCAGCTTTGAGAAATGCGTTAGCTGTGCCCTACCCTACCGCTTCCAGTGCTGACGTCACATCTGACCAGGAACTCGGCGGCTTGTGTCTCTTGTTCTGTGGAATGCCGGGCTGGAAGCTCCCCGCCTTGTCTAGTGCCTGCTCGGATTCGTCTGTCGGTAGACGCCCTCCTGGTCACACAGCCATTCTGGCCCCTGGTAGGGTCTGACATGCGCTTCATTGCTTTACTTCCTGTAAGTCATCAACTGTCTTAATAAATCCACAAACTTTTAAACATTTTGCACTTAGAGTGGCGCTCATTTGTCTTTTGTCTTTCATTTTGTCAGACAGCCTGCTATACAGACAGGCTGAATGTTGGTCAGTTTCTCTTGAACCACCCAATACCAGCCAAAATTCTGCCTGTGTGTACCAGTCTTAACCACTTGCCGACCGCTCATATGGGTACTACTGCGGCAAAGTGGTTTGTTATCGTCCAGCGACGTAGACCTACGCTGGACTCCTCCCCTTGTGGGCGGTGCGCGCGCGCCGCTGGAGGCTCGCTCCCACTGTATTCAGTTACGGCCAGGGGAGGAGCGGCGGTGATCACCGCCGCTCTTCGCCGATCGTCGGGGATCGAGCGTGGAGATCCGCCCGCTTGTGTAAACAAAGCGGGCGGATCTCCTAAGTGACAGGCAGGGTCAGATTGCAGGATTCAGCATAGCTGAACCTGCGATCTGTGTCTGTGTCACATAGTCCCCTCCCCCCACACACGTTAGTAAGCACCAGGCATACATTAACCCCTTGATCACCAATAAAAGTTAACCCCTTCCCTGCCAGTGTCATTTTTACAGTAACAGTGCATATTTATAGCACTGATTACTGTAGTAATGTCACTGGTACCCCCAAAAGTGTCAAAAATGTCAGTCAAGGGTCCGATCTGTTCGCCGCAATGTCGCAGTCCCGCAAAAAAAATCCCAGATTGCCGCCAGATCGCCGCCATTACTAGTTAAAAAAAAACAATAAAAATGACATAAATTTCCCGTAGTTAATAGCTGCGATAACTTTTGCGCAAACCAAACAAAATACGCTTATTGCGATTTTTTTTTTACCAAAAATATGTAGCAGAAAAAAAATTGGCCTAAAATGTTAAAAAAATTTGATTTTTACATTTTTTTTTGGGGGGGGGATTTCATTTAAAAAAAATTTGAAAAATATTGTTATTTTTTCAAAATTTACGCTTTTTTTTGTTTATAGCGCAAAAAGTAAAAATCGCACAGGTGATCAAATACCACCAAAAGAAAGCTCTATTTGTGGGGGAAAAAGGGACATAAATTTAATTTGGGTACAGCATCGCATGACTGCACAATTGTCCATTAAATTATCGCAGTGCCAAATCACAAAATATGGCCTGGTCAGGAATGGGGTAAAATCTTGCGGTCTTAAAGCGGTTAAAAATACGCTCATTGAGAATTTTTTTGTCAAATACATGTAGCTAAATACATTTTGGCCTAAATATATGAAAAAAATTGAATATATTGGATATTTTTTAACTGTCAAAGTAGAAAAATATTGTTATTTTTTTCAAAATTGACGCTTTTTTTTATTAATATCGCAAAAAATGAAAATTGCACAGGTGATAAAATACCACCAAAAGAAAGCTCTGTTTGTGGGAAAAAAAGGACGTAAATTTCGTTTGGGTACGGCATTGCATGACCACACAATTGTCAGTTAAATTCGCACAGTGCCGAATCGCAAAAAGTGGCCTGGACGTAAAACAGCAAAATCCTCCGGTGGTAAAGTGGTTAAATCACCCCCACTGTATAGTAGTCACTCTTATCTCCTACAACCTATTTGAGCCAATAAACTTCAGTATGTAGCTCAGTGTTTTAACTTACTTACTCTTTAGAGTTCAAATGCACTTCTAGTTTTAATAAGTTAAATACATTCCAGGTGTGCAAGTCTTATGCTGGCCATACACTATACGAAAAATTGGCCGAAATTCGGTCATTTGGACAGTTCTTTTCGTTTTTCGGCCAGTTAATGGGCACGAAATGCTAATCGGTTGTGACATTTTTGAGCCGAAAAAACGAAGTACAAGTTTGGAAATTTTCTGCCGAACAAGCGACAAATTGAACGGTTAATGTGTTTCTAGTCCAAACTGTTTGCACTAGGTACATGTGAAAAAAACATAAAAAAAAAAAAAAAAAAACAGATTCATTTATGTCCATTGAATGATTTATTGGTCATTACATGATGGCACGATCGTTTGCTCTCACGGCCGAGTATACAAAAAATCGTTCAAACTCATTTTTGAAAAACGAACAGTGTATGGCCAGCATTAGTATTCTTCACAAAGCAGTCACAGCTTGGGTAGTAAAGGTTGTCTCCTGTCAGCTTGCTGTATAAAAAGGTCTTGCTCTCTTTCTGGAAATAGTGTTTTTTTTTGTCCCATGCCAAATCAGTGCTAGAGCTCTCTAATCAGCAGGGGGCTCAGTTTTTCTGATTGCAGAGCTCTAGCTTTAACTCAGTGGGCGGTGTGTTGAACTTCAGAGAGACCACTACTTCCACATAGAGAGCAAGGGTCCTTCTCTACAGCATGCTGGCAGGTGACAGGTTCTTATATTCAGAATGTGGCTGTAAAACTTCTTGTTCCAAGAACCTGGAACGCATTTAGCTGATTTACACTTGTAGCACTACCCCCAGGAGTTGCTGATGTCTGGTTCCCCACTGCTGCACAGCCTCACAGCATTTCCTTCATTTACCCAACTGCAGTAAACAGTCCTTGGCTGGTTTTTTTTTTTTTTAGGGGATGATAACTTGTATGAGGTAAAGAATTATGGGATGCCCAACTTAAAAATGTCCAGAACACAAAACAAAAGGGGAAAACTTCCTCTCTATTTACACAGAAATCCTGCACAAACTTGGTTCACTATGTGGAATTAACAGTCTCGTGACTATTCAGCAGCAGTCCATTACAGGCTAAGAACATCCCGTCCTTTTGTGGATAAGTTAGCACATTGTGGCTGCTTGCTTCCCCCAGTCCTCCTGACTGGCACACACACATGGAGCTTCCCCAGGGCAAGGTTAGATAAAGGCTTGGCACACCGCAGTCTTCAAGAGAGCACTGCTACAGCTGGCAGTCTCTCTCCTTTTCTTGTTCCTGCACTGTGCTGATCTACTTACTGTCTCTGTTTGCTCTCTTCCACTGCCTCTCTGGTATGAATCCCTTTACCTGCCTCCTGTGGTGGGATCCTTCCAGGCCAGCTTTCCTGAGCTCCAGCCCGAGGTAAAACCCTTCTACCCTTGCTTCTCCATCTTCCACCCAACTTCCCTTCTGGCATGACTTATGTCTATTTAAGGGCTTCTTTGGTTCCCTGCCAGGCCCCCAACCTGGGGATTGGCCAAAGGCCCATAAATATTCAAGACAACCCCGGCCAAGCCTCCTCCCACTATCTTCTAGAACATTCTCCAAAATTCTAGAAACAGGGGGGGGGGCACTAGAGAGCTGTCAGGATGAGTTATCCAGCCCTGTCCTCTAATAACCCAGATTCTATGACTCAGGTTTATCCCAGAACCAGACTGTTTTTACCTGCACTACACTTCTAGTAGCACACACTAGAGAGTGCTACATATTGAATGTTCAATAGGGCTTTAGGTGAGATACAGTTAGTATATAACAGAAATGCGTTACAGTGAACATTTTTTGCTAGAATGCAGATTTTATTTACAAACAGCACAATTTGAGATCACTATGCATTATCATCCAAATGATACAAATGCAGAGGCTTTCTACGCTTCCATAATTACTTGCCAAACTGTCCAAAGACACCAGGGTGCAACAATAAAAAAAAAAAATATATATATATATATATAAAGAAAGTCTGCAATGCATTTATGTTTGTGTGTAAGTTCATCCAAGGATTCTTCCAGAAGAAGCAAAAAACATCTGGGCATGACTTCAGCAGCACAGTGAATGTTTGAACAGCCAGATTCACTTTAGAGATATTCACCACTAACCAAGACCTCCTTAGCAGCCAAGGGAGCTCTTTTTTGTAGTAGCTTAATAAATTGCTTGTTGAATGGGCTGAATTATATGGGAAGGAAGGAGGGGTTGTCAGTTTTTGTATGAATGAGTGTTGTTTAGTTGGTGCATTGGAACTTAAAAAAGATTTTCGGTTTCTAAAGAATGTCCTAAACTTAGATAATTTCATAGTTAGTCAGGCTGAAAAAAAGACAAGTCTGTCTAGTTCAACCAATAAAAAAAAAAGAAAAAAAAAACAACCATACAATCCCATCTACCCAATCCTATACCCACAGTTGATCTAGAGCAGGGGTAATGAATTAAAATTCAAGGAGGTCCGGTTGCTAAAATTTTCTTTGGGCTGAGGTCCGAATCTGAAGTCTTTGCTATGACTCCAATAAAGATTGGCAAAACAAAACGTGTCCATCAGCGTTGCTCTTAACATAAAATATGCCCATCCGAGTGCCCCCTAACATAAAATATGCCCATCAGAGTGCCCCCTAACATAAAATGTGCCCATCAGAGTGCCCCCTAACATAAAATATGCCCTTAGCATAAAATTTGCTCATCAGCGTGACCCTTAACATAAAATAAGGGACACGCTGATGGGCATATTTTATGTTAGGGGGCACTCAGATGGACACATTTTATGTTAGGGGGCACTCTGATGGGCACATTTTATGTTAGGGGGCACTCTGATGGGCATATTTTATGTTAGGGGGCACTCAGATGGACACATTTTATGTTAGGGGGCACTCAGATGGACACATTTTATGTTAGGGGGCACTCTGATGGGCATATTTTATGTTAGGGGGCACTCTGATGGGCACATTTTATGTTAGGGGGCACTCTGATGGGCACATTTTATGTTAGGTTGCACTCTGATGGGCAAAACAAAACGTGTAAATCAGCGTTGCTCTTAACATAAAATATGGCCATTAGAGTGCCCCTTAACATAAAATATGCTCCTCAGCGTGCCCCTTAGCATTAAATATGCCCATCAGAGTGCCCCTTAGCATAAAATGTGTCCATCAGAGTGCCCCTTAGCATAAAATATGCCCATCAGAGTGCCCCCTAACATAAAATGTGCCCATCAGCGTGTCCCCTAACATAAAATGTGCCCATCAGCGTGCCCCCTAACATAAAATATGCCCATCAGAGTGCCCCTTAGCATAAAATAGGCCCATCAGCGTGACCCTTAACATAAAATAAGGGGCACGCTGATGGGCATATTTTATGTTAGGGGGCACTCTGATGGGCACATTTTATGTTAGGGGGCACTCTGAAGGGCACATTTTATGTTAGGGGGCACTCTGATGGGCAAAACAATACGTGTAAATCAGCGTTGCGCTTAATATAAAATATGCCCATTAGAGTGCCCCTTAACATTAAATATGCCCATTAGAGTGCCCCTTAACATAAAATATGCCCATTAGAGTGCCCCTTAACATTAAATATGCCCATTAGATTATCCCTTAACATAAAATAAGGGGTATGCTGATGGGCACATTTTATGTTTAGGGACGGCACTCTGATGGGCACATTTTTTTTTTATGGGGCACTCTAATGAGCACTACAAAATATGCCCATCAATCTGCAGACTTTTAAAACCTCCCATCTGCTTTAAGTGCAGCTATGACCACATTACATTCTCCCCTTGTGCTCCACATACCTGGAGCCAGGAGCCGAGCCAGAAGCCGCGAGCAGGGGGGCGGGGCGCGCACATAATGTCACGCCCCAACTCGCTGCCTGGCTGAATGGGAGCCGCAGTCAGGAGCGGGGGGCGGGGCGCGCGTGTGACGTCACGCCCCTACTCGCGGCCCGACAGGACACCGGCCGGGAGCCGCAGCGCACACACAGTACGTCAGTGGTTGCTGGGACACCCGCAGTCCCAGCAAACCATTGAATCAATACAGGAGGCGGCCTCGCGGTCCGGGTGAAAGCATCGTGCGGGCCGCCAATGGACCGCGGGCCGCCATTTAGTGACGGCTGATCTAGAGGAAGGCAAATAACCCAGCAAAGCATGATCCAATTTGCTCCAGCAGGGGAGAAAGATCCTTCCTGATACCCCAAGAGGCAAAGGGATATTCCCTGGATCAACTTTACCTATAAATGTGAGTACCCAGTTATATTATGTTTATTTAGGAAAGAATCCAGGCCTTTTTTAAAGCAATCTACTGAGCCGGCCAGAACCACCTCTGGAGTCTATTCCACATTTTCACAGCTCTTTCTGTGAAGAAACCTTTCCATATTTGGAGATGAAGTCTCTTTTCCTCTAGACGTAAAGAGTGCCCCCTTGTCCTCTGTGATGACCTTAAAGTGAATAACTTAATGCCAAGTTCGCTATATGGACCCCTTATGTATTTATGCATGTTAATCATTTCCCCCCTTAATCTCCTCTTCTCAAGAGAGAATAAATTCAGTTCCTCCAATCTTTCTTCATAGCTGAGCTCCTCCATGCCTCTTATCAGTTTGGTTGCCCTTCTCTGCACTTTCTCCAGTTCCCCAATATCCTTTTTGAGAACTGGTGCCCAAAACTGAACTGCATAATCCAGATGAGGTCTTACTAATGCTTTGTACAGAGGCAAAATGATATCTCGCTCTCTTGAGTCCATACTTCTCTTAATACAAGAAAGGAATTTGCTTGCTTTGGAAACTGCAGCTTGGCATTGCATGCAATTATTAAGCTTAGGATCTACCAAAACCCCCAGATCCTTCTTCACCATTGATTCCTCCAGTTGTACTCCCATGCATGCATATTATTAGCCCCCAAGTGCATAACTTTACATTTATCAAC
The DNA here is from genome assembly GCF_965119305.1 of Pelophylax lessonae. Lineage (NCBI taxonomy): Eukaryota > Metazoa > Chordata > Amphibia > Anura > Ranidae > Pelophylax > Pelophylax lessonae. Next base: position 336,062,607 of record NC_138772.1, on the reverse strand, counting down.
ATTAAACCTCATTTGCCACATAGTTGCCCAATTAAATAGTGCAATGAGGTTGACTTGTAAGTTGGAGACATCTGGTAAGGATGTTTTTCCATAGCTTGGTGCCAAGACTGAAATTGAACTTTTAATCCCAGACCCTATATCATTTATAAAATATATTAAAAAGTAAGGATCCTAACACTGACATTTACTGAAACTTATGATTGATTTTAATAAATCTGCACAAATTGTCACACTGTGGCTAAGAAGACTTGTGTAAAAAACATAAATGGTCTTTTCAGCAGTTGGTCATGGGCCAGTGGGCCACCAATGGCAAAGTAAGTAAATATGTGTGGAGGAGTAGGAGAAATTGTTCTTTTCCCCAGGTTGTCAAGCCATATTGATGGCTAAACCGATAGCCTTTATATTGGCCTTATTTTGCAGGTTTACTACAGTGCTTTCAAAAATAATTTGGCCCAAAAAAGTTACTGGACAGAAATTAGAATACTTTAAAGTGACTTTAAAGGAAACCTCATGTCTAGTAGTATATACTTGCCTACAAAGTAGGCAAAGGTAGTATATACTTGCCTTACAAACTACTTAAGCATAGTAATTACTAATTCTAAAAGATCTTCAAACACATATTTCTGCTTAATCCAATAAGTAATGTGGCCACCTTTTCTTAATTTTCACTTACAGGTATCTGTTATCTACTTTGACAATGTAACAAATTGTTGAAACAATTACCTGTTTTAAAAAAAACCTGTAGTTTGGTGTAGCAAAGTGTAAATAAACACTTAGCGGTCTATGTATGAAATGTCCACTGTGCGGATATGACAAGCGTACACAATCAGGGCAAATATTGCTGTATTTTCTCTAATATGTGTAGTTCCTATATCAGAAGAGCCACCTCGTGGCAATAATTTATTTTTTCCAGAAATACCTTAGTAAACAAAAACGTATTGTGGCCACTAGATAGTGCCGACGATATAGGAACCACACATAATACAAGAAGTACGGCAATTTTGCTGATAGTGGGGATATTTATCATTTTCACATCCACACCAAGAATGTATTTTTACATAGCCCCCTTAATGTATTCACACAAGATTAATACAACTTTCACACAAGATTCACATGTCTTCTAACCGGATGCAACCAGAATAAAGGTGTGAATTCCATGTGACAGTATCATAACATTTATTTATAGATAAAAAAATACAAATCTGTTGCGCTCGAGAGAGATGTGTTGGCAAGAATCAATATGCAATCTTCAACTGATCAAAAACTTAGAGCTAGCTTTGCTGCCCCCCGAAACCGGGCCAGGGAAACCCAGAGGAATAACTGCAAAAACAAGAAACAGAGGGCGCACCAGCCTAGCGCCTCACCTTTGAGATAACTTAAATAATGTTAACAAGTTCAGATTTATACTCACAAACATTAACGACAAATGGGCACATCAAAGTCCATCTTCTCATGTTGGGGACTTGTCTAGTGGACCAGGATGTTTGGAGTATCTTTTGGACTTGGATGTGCCTATTTGATGCTGCTGTTTGTGAGTATGCATCTGAACTTGCTTACATTAATAAAGTTATCCCAAAGGTAATGCGCTAGGCTGGTGCGCCTTCTGTTTCTTGTTTTTGCATGTATTCATAGATCCCTCAAAGCATAACTAAAGGCAAATCCTTTTTTTTTTTGGTTTGGATTGGAGAGTAGAGAGAGATTTGAATACCTGTCAGGTTTTTATTGCTGTCTGCACCCTGTTAAGGAGATTCACCCTCTCTATTTGTCCTGATCATAATTATTACTGAGAATGAAAGTAAAAGAAAATCTCATATTTTGGGTTGTCAGCAGGAATATAGGGCTTATCTTCCAATGGGAACATAGGCACTGGTGACCTGGTTTGTCTATGGGACTTGTTTTGTCTATGGGATAGGAAGGGATGGGAAATCGTCCCCAAATGGGACACAGAGGGAAAAAAACTGACTAGGTTTATAACTCTCCCTTACTTTATCCTAAATTTAAAATAAAAGTTTGTCTAACTTTCATTCTACTTTAAAGTCTACTGCTGCTTCATACATCTGGTAGGAAGTGGAGTGAAAACAGAAAAACCTAATTTTGCCACCCAAGATTAAGTAGGGTAATAATTCCTAAATACATAATTGAATATGTTTTGTTTTTTTTTTTTTTTGTGTAAACTGAAAAGGAAGAAATCAGATATTAAAGAGTATGTAAACCAAATTGTCATATTTCTGATCTGTGCCTGCTGTACCATGTACTTGTATGAAAAATGATCTCGTTCTCTTTGTATTGCTTCCTTTATGTGAAATTGCTCATGTTCCTGTCAGTCCCTCTGCTTTTCTATTAAAAACTGACCACACTAGGCAGCAGAGCAGAGTGTGGTCAGTTCTATAGCTGTGTTGGGAACTCAGCCTGCTCTTCTCCAATGATCAGACCTGTCCTGACACACCTTCCCTGCACAGCCTTTCACTGGGAAGTTCAGTGCTCTGCTGTTTCTCTTCCCCCAGTTATTATGCAGCTGAGAACAAAAGTGATTACTTTTTAAAAAAGGGAAAAAAGGTATTTATATATAATTTTTTATATCTATACACATATGTTTTGCCTTTCATTTGTATTTTAACCTGATTAAGTTGTTTTACGAGGTGATAGTTTACAATCACTTTAACCGCTTGCCGACCGCCGCACGGCTATTTACTGCGGCGGTCAGCCCCTCACAGGCAAAGCGTCGTAGTACTACGTCGCTAGCCTGTGAGGGTCTCGGGAGCGAGCGCGTGCCGCCGGAGGCGCGCTCTCACTCCCGCGCGGTCACGGACCCCCCCCCCCCGCGCGTGTGACCGGTGGACCCGATCGTCCGCCGGTCACTCACGATCGTCGGGTGGAGAGGGAGAAAGGCAGGCGGCTAATGTAAACAAAGCCGCCTGTCATTCTCCCCTGTTTAGGAATAGTGATCATACGGTTCTACTATGTAGGACCGTTGATCACTGTTCCTACACCTCAAGCCACAGCCAATCACAGTTAGAATCACGCCCCTAGGGACACACATAACCCCTCCCTCTCAAAAAAAGTTAACCCCTTCACTGTCAGTGTAATTTTACAGTAACAGTGCATATTTATAGCACTGATTACTGTAGTAATGTCACTGGTAACCCCAAAAGTGTAAAAAATGTCAGTCAAGGGTCCGATCTGTCCGCCGCAATGTCGCAGTACCGCGAAAAAATCGCAGATCGCCGCCATTACATGTTAAAAAAAAACAACAAAAATCTTTCCCTTTGTTAGTAAACGCGATAACTTTTGCGCAAACCAATAAAAATACGCTTTTTGCAATTTTTTTTACCAAACATATGTAGCATAAAACAAATTGGCTGAAAATATTAAAAAATTTTGATTTTTACATTTTTTTGGGGGGGGAATTTCATATAAAAAAATGTGAAAAATATTGTTATTTTTGCAAAATTTACGCTCTTTTTTTGTTTATAGCGCATGATCAAAAAATCGCACAGGTGATCAAATACCACCAAAAGAAAGCTCTGTTTGTGGGAAAAAAGGACGTCAAATTAATTTGGGTACAGCGTCGCACGACCGCGCAATTGTCCGTTAAATTCACACAGTGCCGAATCGCAAAATAGGCCCTGGTCAGGAAGGGGGTAAAATCTTCCGGGGCTTAAGTGGTTAAACTACAGCAAAATTAAGTCATCTTTACAGTATACTCTATTAACAGTCAAAAAGTAAATCCTGGGTGAACAGTTCAAGCCAAGCAAAGGTTCGGTCTGAACATCGCCCGTTCGCCCGGTTGACAACACCCAAATTTGCGGGATGCTTTGCCCAATCAGGGCACAAGAGCACTGTCAAAACCCTGATTGGAAAAAGTTATCATGGCTCAGTGCTTATAGTCCCACACCACACTATGAAAGGTTTCTTCGCACTGGAACCCTTTGCAGTGTGTTGTTGGAGATAGATAGAGCAGGGCTCAGTGATAGCTAGTTAGTGTTATTGTGAAAAGTGTAGAGTGTCAGTGTAGTGTGATTATAGTGTGAGTATAGTGTAGAATCAGTGTAGTGTGATTATAGTGTGAGTATAGTGTAATGTCAGTGTAGTGTGATTATAGTGTAGTGTGATTATAGTGTAGTGTCAGTGTAGTGTGATTATAGTGTAGTGTCAGTGTAGTGTGAGTATAGTGTAGTGTCAGTGTAGTGTGAGTATAGTGTAGTGTCAGTGTAGTGTGAGTATAGTGTAGTGTGAGTATAGTGTAGTGTCAGTGTAGTGTGATTATAGTGTAGTGTGAGTATAGTGTAGTGTCAGTGTAGTGTGATTATAGTGTAGTGTGAGTATAGTGTAGTGTCAGTGTAGTGTGATTATAGTGTAGTGTGAGCATAGTGTAGTGCAGTGTTTAACAGCATTACAATACATTTAGTGCGGTATACAATGCTGTATACTTATTTATTTCTTTGGGTCTGTGCTGTGCCGATATGACTATGGGGTATGAGTATGAGGTACATTTAACACCTACTCATTCACCAAAAAAAGTGTCAAAAAGAAATAAAAACACATGCACAGTTTTTTTAAAATTCTTTTATTTAAAAAAATTAAACAATGTACCCCCAATGAAGATCCATCGTCAATCATGATGCCCGTCGCACCTGAAAAAAGGGGGGGGAAGCTCTGCCTTTGACAAAGCCTCCCTGCCATCTTCCTGCTCCGCCATGTGGCAGTTCTTACATAGGTAAGGGACCGAGCCACCTGCTGGCACCGCCCCTATGTGACATCACCGATCGGGGCATGCTGGGCCATTGATGTCACAAGGGGGGCAGTGCCACCAGGTAATGTCCCCAGGTGGCCCCACCCCTTACCTATTTAACCACTTCTGGACTGGAAGGATTTGCCCCCTTAATGACCAGGCCATTTTTTGCGATTCAGGACTGTGTTACTTTAACGGACAATTGCGCGGTCGTGCAATGCTGTACCTAAATAAAATTGATGTCCTTTTTTTTTCCACAAATAGAGCTTTCTTTTGGTGGTATTTGATCAGCTCTGCGATTTTTATTTTTTGCGCTATAAACAAAAAAAGAGAGACAATTTAGAAAAAAATAATATTTTTCACATTCTGCTATATAACATTCCCCAAAAAAAGTCATTTAAAAATCTAAATTTTTTAGGCCAATTTTTTTTCTGCTACATACCCTATTTTTGGTAAAAAAAAAATCACAATAAGTGTATTTTGATTACTTTGCGCAAAAGTTATCACGTCTACTAGCTACGGGAAAGATTTATGTCATTTTTATTGTTATTTTTAAATTTTTTTTACTAGTAATGGCGGCGATCTGCGATTTTTAGCGTTACTGCGACATTGCAGCGCACAGATCGGACCCCTAATTTACATATTTGACACTTTTGGGGGGACCAGTGACATTACTAAAGTAATCAGTCCTAAAAATATGCTGTTACTGTATAATGACACTGGCAGAGAAGGGGTTGACACAGTGGGTGATCAAGGGGTTGAATGTAAGCCTAGAGGAGTGTTTCTAACTGTATAGGAGTTGGGCTTTTGAAATGATCACAGAGACCTGTGATCCTATATAGAAGGATCACAGGGGCTCTGTGATCATTCCAGAGAGAAGAATGGTCAGCTGTTTTTTATGACAGCTGACCGCCCTCTTCTCTGAGCAGGGAATGATCACGGGTGCCCGGCAGCAATCTGAGCCGCCGGCCCCGTGCATGGGAGTCCCCGCTGCCAAGTGGGGGTGGGAGCGCACCCCCTAGCTGCAGGAGCGTAACCGACGTAGACCGGCGGCGGGCGATCGGGAACTGGTTAAGAACTGCCACATGGCGGTCTTTTTTAAAAACTTTTTTTGTATTGATACATGTTCCGCAGGGCAGTACCCAGGCCCCCATACCCTTTTTATGGGCAATAACTAGCACTTTTTGATGTTTTAAGTTACAGTCTTATTGACTTTAATAGGGTTCGGGGTTCAGAACCGAACCTTTGCGATGTTCGAGAGTTCTGGCGTGAACTGAACCGGGTGGTGTTAGGCCCAACTCTATACTCTATTCAAAACTAATATATCTGTAATAGTGCAGAAAGTCCTTCAAACTGTATGCAGTCCAAACTCCTCTTAAACCTTGTGTCTCATAAATGACAGTGCATAATCACATGTGTGTTTCATGCATGCTCCAAAAATGCAAAAGTGCTCCACCACTGTGTACCACCACCTCTCACTGCTTACCTTCAAAGAATGACCCACACTCAGGTAAGGTCAATATGTGCCTTCCCAGCCACCTGGGTTATAACTCCAAGGAACTATTCCTGTTCTTGCTCCTGCCTTGTACCTTGTACCCCATATCCTGCTCTACTTTGTTCCTGACCCCAGTCTTGATTCCCCCTTCCCATCTGCTCCCTGCACCTCCAGTTTTCCTTGCTTTTCTGTGTTCCCGATTTTGTATATATTGTATATATTTGTAGTTAGACTTTCTGTTTGTTCGGTTTATTAATCAGGTTGGTATTCTTTCACTGCATTTTTTGGTTCACTTGTATTTTTAGGTTTGCTGTGTGTTGATGTTTCTATTGATTTTGTTTCACTGTATATAATTCTCACTTACAAAAATACATAGGTGGTATAGAAATGGCTGGACCTAGGGGGGGGGGGGGGTGTTGGGAAGGGCTGCCCCCCCCCCCAGATTTTAACTGCCCCCCCCATCCTCTATGGAAGCTGTACCCATTGGGCTCCTTCTCACAACCTGTACTGCACGCCTTCTGAGCATCGACAGCATAGCTCCTCTCCCCCTCCCCCTCTCTCCTCCTCCTCTCACACAGCACACAGCTCAGATTGATTCTCGTACAGTCAACCTATATTTGCAAACTGATATGCTGCTTTTTATCTGGGAACTTCACAGGTCAGAACTACAGCATAGCAGGCAGCTACACAGTGTGCAGATAGAGGCTGCCTGTAAAATAATTCATCTGAGTTCTGTCCTATCACAGTAGGGAGGGGGAGAGCAGAAAGCCCAATGCCAACATCAATCAGAGGAGAAGGAAAGAGGTGGATCCCGACAAAGTTGGCATAAGAATCCAAAGAAGACTGTAGCCCCACACATGGGTAATTACCTTGATTTTATAAAAAGGGTGTAGTTCTCAGGGAGCTAGAAAGATTTTTATGTATTAGCAGCTCACAGGGAATAAGATGAAGCTAATAAAAGGAAACCCATACTTTTCTTTGAAGGTTTCCCCTTCCACACTTTATGCTTTCAAATGTTTCTATGAATGAGCAAAAAAAGATTGTTACTTTTGCAGGCTCTCAATCATCTCCTTTCTCAGGGAGTGATCATTCGAGTTCCAAACGACAAAAGGTTATGTGGCTTCTACTCGAATTCGCAATGTTGGTCCTATACTGGAACTTAAGTATCTCAACAGGTTTCTCCAGATACAAACATTTTACATAGAATCAGTACATAGTAGCGGCCTTGTTTCATCTAAGGGACTTTGTGGCATCAGGGAATGCTTGCCTGCCTATCCTGATCTTTCCTCCTCACCAAAAGTTCCTACGGTTTGTGGTGGAGAATCATCATTTTTAATTCATGGCTTTACCTTTCAGACTGTCCACTGGTCCACGAGTGTTCACAAAGGTCCTGGCCCAATTCTGGGCCTCCCAATGACCCAGAGGGTGCCTATTTTGGGGTACCTGGATGATCTATTTTTAAGGTAGCAGTCTGTTTATCATGTGGAGCACAACGTGTTTCTCACGATACGTGCTATGGAGAAGTTTGGCTGAATTGTCAACTTAAATAAAATGCGTTTTCCCCACACCTGCGGGGTAAATATTGGCCACTGATTTACCCCGAAGGTGCGGGGAAGGTGCATATTAATAGCGTTAGGATAAGAGTACATACAAAGCACATGGGGAAGTGTTAATATTTACCATGGAGCACTTGGATTGCGGTCACAAATACTTAACAATGAGGTCATATTTTGGATGATTTCACTTGGTGGACTGGCATCATTGATCACGATTTATCTATGCAAATTGCAATCACGTGTCTTTTACATGGGGAAGTGTTAAGAATAAATGTTTACACTTTTCATTATTGATTATTATCACTTAAGTACAGTATATAGATAACACAGTTTTAGCACTATTTTGGCTTGTGGGGAACTTTTGAAAATTTTTTACACTTTATAGAACATTTTTTTTTTAATAATTTTTTTGGCAGCGTGGCACTTATATTTATTATTTGTCTTTGAAGTGTTGGATACACTAAAAAGTGACAGCAGCAGCTTTTTTATTTTTTTTTATATGTTTAATTCTATACAACATTTACTGTATATATATATATAGCAGCACAGTAGTCATTATCTTTATATTTTATGATTTACCACATGACCTGGAAATCCTATGCTTGTAAGTCTAGGAGATTTATTCCTTGCAACTATGTTGTGGGTCATGTTTGGCTTTTCTCTTGTCAGGGGTTGATATTCCACTGGCCTTGAGTACAATCAAGGAGCAGATTACAGCCTTGACAGTCTTTTTTATTTTTTTTTTTTTAATGCTGCTCATTCCTTAGTGTGTGCCATTGTTCAGGGTGTCACACATACACTATATTGTCAAAAGTATTGTGACGTCTGCCTTTACAAGCACATGAAATTCAATGGCATCCCAGTCCTAGGCCGTAGGGTTCAGTATTGAGTTGGCCCACCCTTTGCAGCTAAAACACCTTTCACTCTTCTGGGAAGGCTGTCCACAAGGTTTTGAAGTGTGTCTATGGGAATGTTAACCATTCTTCCAGAAGCACATTTGTGAGGCCAGGCACTAATGTTGGACGAGAAGACCTGGCTTGCAGTCTCCACTCTAATTCATCCCAATGGTGTTCTATTGGTGCAGGCCACTCAAGTTCCTCTACCCCAAACTTGCTCATCCATGTCTTTATGGACCTTGCTTTGTGCACTGGTCCAAATCATTTAGTGGAGGGGATATTAAGGCGTGGGGTTGTTTTTCAGGGGTTGGGCTTGGTCCTTTAGTTCAAGTGAAGGGAACTCTTGAGACGTCAGCATACCTCGACATTTTGGACAATTTCATGCTCTCAATTTTATACGACCAGTTTGGGGGATGGCCCCTTCCTTTTCCAACATGATTGCACACCAGTGCACAAAACAAGGTTCGTAAAGACATGCCACTTCTGGTACTTTACAATGACAAGGTGGTTCTTCAACCTCAGTTGTCATTTTCGCCAATGGTGGTGTTTGGCCTCCCATCCTAACCATTGTTTTATCTCCCTTTTGCCCCAGACCTCACTGGGGGACAAGATCCTACACACTTTTGATTTGGTTTGGGCTGTCTGGATGTATCTGAAATTGCCACAGTCAAGCAGTAAGACTCTCTTTTCGTCATTCCAACAGGTCCAAATAAGAGTAACACAGATTCCAAGTTGTAACGCTCCTGCATTTTACGTATGATGTGGATTTTCAGCTGCAGAAATATTCCACTTCAGTAGTCATGTAGAGAAACGCTGAGACACCAATCCCAACTCTCAATGACTCATCATGTGTGGATGATCTCAATTCAGCAAAAAATACACACACTCAATAAGATGTTTCCTAGAGTGACTTATGTATATAGTAACACAGTGATGATAGGCTGAAGAGACAGGTTGGGTAGAGATGGTAGATGACAGATACTTGAAAGGAAATGTTCTTGAAAGTAAGATAGTAGCAGATGGGATGCAGATAGGTTTAGCAATCATGTATGGTAGCAGATGACAGAGTAGCAGGTGGACATACAAGAGAGATCAACCCAGTGCAAGAACAGGTGGTAGTAGGCTCAAGAGCTAGCAATCTTAGATAATGCAGATGTAGTAATAGTCCTTAGTATGCAGAGCTAGATAGTGTAAGCTTTAGTATAAAGGTTATAGAGGTTTCCCCTGTGGGGTACTTATCACTAATAGCAATGTAGCAGAGGAGAGGTTCGGCAAGAGCGGATGATCCGGTAGCGGGATACAGGGATCAGCGCAGCGTGGTTCCGACAGCGAGGTATGCTTGCAAGCATGAGAGCTTCAAGACAGGTTAGCATCAAGGCACAAAGCAGTTTGAACGAACACATGTGAGTGAGAGCCGGCGATCTAAATAGCCATCCAGTCCGGCGCTCAGTGATGACAGCATCAGTCTTAAAGGTGTATGCGCACCTTACCAAAAGAGAATGGTGGGGCGCATACACTTATGAAAGAGTAATTAGGGTACCCAAAGGTACCAGAACATTACACAAGTCTACTATTTCACGCTGGATTTGTCAGCCTATCTCCCAAGCCTATGGTCTGAAAGGAAAGGCTCCACCTTTACTGGTGACAGCCCATTCTACCAGGAGTGTTGGTGTTTCCTGGGCTATCTTTCATCAGGCTTCAATGGTCCAGGTCTGCAGGGCTGAAACCTGGTCTTCGATTCACACTTTTATAAGATTTTACCAGGTGAATGTAAGAGCCGCGAAAGACATTGCTTTTGTTGCAGTGTTTTACAGGCTGCTGTATTGATTCTTTTAGGCCTGTTAGTGGCCATTTGTCCCTCCCCTCATGGCCGTTGCTTTAGGATTTCTCTTTCAGTAAGGATTTATAGAGCTGCTCTGTGTCCCGTGATCTACGATAACGAAAACTAGATTTTTGGCTTACCTGGAAAATCGATTTCTTGGAGTATATCACGGGGCACAGAGGCCTCTCCCTTCTATGTTGGGATGTATGGCTTGCTACAAAACTAAGGTACCTACTGTTTGAGTGGGTTATATAGGAGAGGACTTCATGTCCTTTTTTGCCAGTGTCTAATCACCTGTAGGCGGCAAATAACCCTGTGAGTAAGGATTTATAGAGCTGCTCTGTGTTCTGTGATGTACTCCAAGAAACTGATTTTACAGTTAAGTCAAAGGTCCAGCTTTCTTTTAGTCAAATTGTTATGTTGATTTCTAAATTTAATCCGATAGGATACGTTTATTGAGAAATATTTCCTCTAGGGGAATTGGGATGTCCAAATATTTCTCAGTTATTATATGTTGAAAGAAGTAAGAAAATACAGCTCACAAACCACACAAGAGGAGATTTTTATATTTATAAAGCAAAAGCAGAACTACAGATGATAGCAGAGAGTGTTTGTGGTTGGGGTTTGAAGAACATAAGACTAAACTATAATGGAATTATAACTAAGTATGCACAGAAGTAAAATGAAATCAGTATTCCACAGTACTGACTCATGTTAAAATGTGCATAACAGCCTCTAGCTTTATCTATAGTTAATAATGCACATTTAGGCCTCATGTACTCCGGACATTTTTACAGCTGCTGTTTTTGGCGTCAGATGTTTTTTCTGCAGCCAGTAAACTCCCCAGCATGTTATCCTATGTGTCCATGCAGACATAGGCAGCAGCATTTTCTGGGTGGAAAAACCCCCCAGAACTAATGGATTTTGAGAGGAGTTTTTCAGTTGTGAAAATGCTCTAACTCTGATAAAAGCTGAAAAACGCCAAATAAACGCTGAAAAAAATTGGCTTTTGGGAGTTTAGCAGTGTTTTTGAGCTATAAGCTTTAGTGGGAGTATACATTTGCTAAAAAAAAAAAAAAAAAAAAAAGCTAAAAAAACGGTATACAGTTGAAAAACTCTAAAAAAACCACTGAAAAAAATCATTCTGCAGCTACAGCTTTCTACTGGTGTTATGATAACGTCCAGCGTACAGGAGGCCTAAGGGTCCATGCACATTGGCTTAAAAATCACTGCTTCTAAGTTTTCTGCTCTGCCTGTAGAAAGCAGCTCAGTATTATAATATGTGTCCATGTACATTAGGATGTGGCCAGAAAGCTCGATTTTGTTTGGAGCTTTCTGGCAGAAAAAATGCTAAACTCTCCTAAACTCGTCTAAACTGTGTACAAAAATGCTCTATATGAGCGTTTTTTTTTCTGCCAAGGATTTATTTTTTAAGTCCAGTGTGCATGGAGCCCAAGCAGTTGCTGTGTACATCAGATCAAGTTTGTATTAAAGTACTAAATACTGTACACCTAGTCTCTAACCTAGTCTCTAACACTTGCTTGTGCTTTTTGTCTCTAGTACATTTAGGCCTAATATTGCTTATTAAACATTTCCTACTGCATCATCAATGGTTTCCTAACTCTCATTGTTAAATATGTGCCTGTACTTAATTATTTTCTACATTTCAGCCTATTCTCTGCTGGCCAATTTTGTACTGCTGTATTATCTGTAGGCTCTTAAAGGAGTTGTAACGGCAAAAGTTTTTTTATCTTAATTCATTATATGCATTAAGATAACAAGATTTCTGTATGAGGCAGCCCCTCTCAGTCCCCCTAACACTTACCTGAGGTCCCTTTCTGTCCAGTGATGTCCACGGAAGTCTCAGCCATCCAAGATTCTCCCTCCTGATTGGCTGAGACATAGCAGTGGCGCCATTAGCTGCTGCTGTCAGTCAAAGTCAACTAGCCAATCAGGGGAGAGAGGGTAGCGGGTCAGGGCACCATGTCTGAATGGACACAGGGACCTGTGAATCAGCTCAGGTGCCCCCATAGCAAGCTGCTTGCTTTGTGGTCATTCAACAGGAGGAAGGGGTCAGGAGCTCCAGCCAGGGACCCGAGAGGAGGAGGATCTAGGCTGCTCTGTGCAAATCTACTGCAACAGAGCAGGTAAGTATAACATGTTTGGTTTTTTTTTTTTAGAAAAGAAAATTATACTTTACAATCACTTTAATTCTTAAAGCGGAGCTCAAATCAAAAGGGGAAGTTCCACTTTAAGGCCTCCTCCCCCACTCCTGTTTGTGAAATATAGCTTTTGAGGAGGAGGAGGGGGAGCAGGGACCCAATTGTGACAGGTACCCACTCCCACCTCCGCTCTGACCGCCTAGATGAAGCAAAAGTTCTCCTTCCCGCCTCCCTCCCAAAGTTTTCTTGACTGCGGGGCTATTCACAGTGACTGTGGGACTTTTCACAGTGCACAACAGTGCACTGAAGTGGCAAGCTGTCACAGCCAGGTGCTCATACTAAAGAAACTGGCACTGGCAAGAGAAAACACAGGGAGGAGACAGCTGGGGTGAGCTTGATCATGGGACAGGTGAGTGGCTGTTTATTAAAAGTCAGCAGCTACAGTTTTTGTAGCTGCTGACTTTTAATTTTCACTTACGAGGCTGGAGCGCCTCTTTAGTGAGAATTTGGCAGTAGCTGGACAGCAGCAAAACAGTTTTACATTAGTGTGAGCAGAGACAGCATCAATTAACTACGGGCCAACTTTTGTCTGCAAAGCAGGCCTATCTCTTGTTTGACCAGAAAGAGAGCAGGGCTGCAGCTGAGACAGCACCTGTACTACCCACTGCTGGAGGTGGGTAGGACGAATAGTGTTGCACTTTTTACCTTAACGTTGTGAATCCAAAAAGGGAAAAAAAAAACTATTTTAGAGGAATGTAAGCCAAGCCATGCTTAAAAAAAAAAAAATGTAAATAAAAAAAAATGTATTGGACAAATATTTGTTGACAGAGTATGCCGTTACTGATGTTGTCCATGAGGATAGTGCTACCTAAATGCTTACTTCCCCTTTTCCAAAAAATAGCCTATGCAACCAAGGGGTCCCTGTGGATATTAAAAATATGTGCAGCTTTATAAAATGATCATTAATTGTATTATTTTTTTTTACCTGTAGGCCATTAGAGACCCTTGGAAGCCTGACTAAAAAAAACTCCTAGTTAGCAACCTTCATGTCCTGCCTTTCCACATATCAGGAATGATAAGCTGCATTGTATAACATTTTTATTTTGGGGTTTAGATACTCAGGGGTCTATTTATAAAGGTTTTACACAAGATTCCCAGATAACAAGGATACCCTGCCACAAGTTAGTGGCAGTGTTGAATTGTAAGTCTTGTTAACTTGTTGCCATTTTCACTGGCAAGCTGTACACTTGCAGAAAACTTGAAGCACAAGTTCTAGTTGACACTTTTCCAATTTGCAGCAAATTTGCATGGCAACTCTCTAGCAAGAGCAACGTTTCAATGGTGAGTCTACAGCAAAAGCTCTGCAAGTCTACAGCATGAAGATTCAGCCACAGTGACCCCTGTGGTGGGGTGACTATTGCACAACATAACTGATCCAGAACTTGCAGCACACTTGCAAAATGTTCGCAAAGAAAGTTGACCCGGAGTCATGCAATGTGGACTTGCTGCAATTGTGCAACAAACTTGTGAAGCCTGGCAAGTCTATCAATAGCTTAGCAAGTCATTTTCAAACTTGCAGCACAACTGCTTGCTATCTGGGCTGTATATGCCAATGATAAAAGCTTGTTAAAAGTTGAAACAAAAATGGAAAACTGAATGTTTTCATTAGGGTGAGAGGTTCTTATAAACCAATATTACATGTTCAGCCATGTTTGGTCCTAAGATCTAGTCATTTATGTGAACGAGTTGTATTATGTGTATAAATATATATTTTTTAAAGCACAAGGAATGCAGCTGCTAACCCCTATGCTTATTATTGGAAGACAAATAGTTGTGAAGGACCAGCATCATTTTGTACATAAACATTACTACTATATATGGTTAAAAGCCAAGGAAAAAAATTCTTAAAGTGCGCCTTCACTACAAAGTGTTTAATGAGGCAAAATACTAGCATGGAAAGACCCAGGTTAAAATGATAAGTGGGAAAGGAACCCATTTAGCCCGTGAAGGTCCAATATTAGAGACATCATTTATTCCATACCTCCCATCTTTTTGGGATGGGAACGAGGGACTCCTATTAGAAAAAGTATGTAATCATAGGACATACCCCATGTCACACCCCCTTTTCTGCTGATGCCACAGAGATAGTCCAGGCTCGGGCAAGATTGCGGCAATGGATTTGGGATCCACCCACATGCCTAGACTGGCACCCCGCTCTGCCTCTTAGAGAGCCGCCGAGAGCCTAAGCTAGCCACTCCCACCCCCTCCACAGCCTGAGCGCAGTGGGGGAGGGGCCGGCAGGCAGCTCTCGCCCTTTTGACTAAGATCAAGTGTAGTATCTGTTCTTATCAGTTTTCAGAGGGGAGAATGCTAGTGCCTCTTGTAGTGTGGGAACACTGGCAAGTATCCCTTCTGATGTAATTGCTAATGAATGGTGATGGCGGTGGGAGGGCCTTTTTCCTCCTGGGTTAAATCTGGCCTTGTGTCCCCAGCTCTCCCTAAGCTGTCTAAATTCCAAGGCCTCCTGGCCGGGATGGGGCTGCACTGGTCTGGCTGAGGGTGTGGTTTTAAAAGAAGGCTGTGGTGTATGGGGCACTTTAAGTTTATAGGCACCAAGGTCACTGCACCACGTCACACCTTCTTTGCACCTGCCTCTAGGGCTAGGCCTTTTGGCTGGGACCAGAGGAATTTTTCATTCCTGGCCAAAGGACTTGCGCTGGTATTGCACCATGTCACTTTGCACTTATCTCCTTTAATTTCCTCCTTTTCTATGTTTGTCACTTTTTGCACAGTAAACTTTCACTACACGATTAGTAGGGTGTAGGTCCTCGGGCCTGCCCTGAAAGTCTTGGGAGGGGGTGGACATGGCCTTCTGGCTTGGTTTGCTCTCTCTCATGGAGTCTCCTTTCGGGGGAGCCCCACCTATTACTTGGGGTTGGCCTGTTTCAGCAGACCTCCCAGAAAACGGGATCTGCCTGGTTTCGGCTAGGTGGGCCAGTAAGTACCATGTGCACTTTTTTGCATTCTCACATTTTGTGTGTGCACTTTTTTTTTGTACCAGGTGTTAGGTTGAGTGTGTTTCACACACTACGGGCTTAAAAAAAAAAAAAAAAGCTGTGAGAAGTCAGCAATCTGCGATGTTCTCAGTGTTAGAGCCAGCTGGGGACAAATGCAGCATCTGACCAATGCTGCATCCACCTAGGTAACTAAGATTGGGGAAAAAAAATAAAGTCCATACTTCTCTGTTAACAGATAACTTCTGCATTTAAAGAGGCTAAACACAATAATGACCTTTCACCAGTGTGAATGCTGCTTATTTTTTTTTTTTCTTCGTTAGGCTTTTTCCCTCTATTTTCACTTGGTGATCTGGCTAGTACCACACCTCCGGCATTAGTGAGACACCACTCTGGATTAAGGAGAACAGGAGGCACAGCAGACAACAGCATTGTCAGTGTGGAGGGAGGGTGGTTTTAAATGTATTAACTGATTAAAATACACTACCTAATTGAAGCCAAACTCCAGTTCACACTTTATAATCAGTTATAGCAAGCTGTTTTTTTTTCCGCTGGAGAGCTTTAGCTTTTGAAAAAAAAACAGATTTTCTGGCTGTATCACCAGGTGAAAATAAAAGAAAGAAAGCCTAAAAAAGAAAACAAATGCAGCCATCCCATCTAAGAATTAGTCAGCTGCAATATAGTAAATGTTTGCTTTTGGGTTTATTGCTGCTTTATTGCTTTCATTTTTTGGGGGGCTAAAAATATGAATGCAAGTTACCCGCTAGGGGGAGAACCTTTGGGGGAATTCAGGATGGAAAAAGATCCGGGGGTCCTAGTAGATCACAGGCTCAGCACTGGCATGCAATACCAAGCTGCAGTAAGCAAAGCAAGTCAAATTTTAGCATTAATTAAAAAAGTGGATTTACTCAAACGATAAAACTATAATTCTGCCGGTCTACAAGACTCTGGTCCATCTGAATCTTGAGTATGCAATCCAGTTCTGGTCACCAGTCCTCAAGGATGTGCTAGAACTGGAGAGAGTCCAGAGAAGAGCAACAAAGCTAATAAGGGGACTGGGAGATCTCAGTTACGAGGAACGACTACAAGCATTAAACTTATTTCCCCTGAAAAAGAGATGCTTTTTCACATGATCATTAAAGCTGAGTTCCGGCCTCAAATACCTTTTTTAACTAAAAATACCCCTATAATACTAATCCATCGCCCTTTACAGAACCGCTATTCTCATACTTACAAGTTGTACAGTATTGGATTTTAGTCAAAATCTTCCTTTTATAAACACTGTCTGGGCGCTGCCATCTTAGACGTGGGCATCTGAAGCCGCAGTGTAATCTGCTGTGTCCTTCTTCCTGATTCCAGGGAGTGTTCTGGGGGTTCTTCCTGATTCCAGCCTCCTGGGAGTGATGACAAACAGCTCCCAGGATGCAATGCAAAGGCGGAAGTGATGTCGGTGGCCGTGGCAACAGAGGGGGGAGAAGGAAGAAGTACAATCAAAAATGCCCTTAAAATAAGATAAGGGACCCCCGAAAAAAATTGAAGATGCCCACTTTTTGATCAGCATAGCGAGCACTCCAGGAATCACTAAAGTTGCAAAATAGGCCGGAACTCCGCTTTAAGGAAAAAATGCAGCCAGACTAGCTCAAAGCTATTTAGGATGCATTTTTTCTTAATGATCATGTGATGTGACTTTTATGTGCAACTTCGGCTGATTTTTCATCAACACTGCTGTTTGATTAATTGTTTGTACATTTGACTATACAATACTTGTTATGTTTTGACCGTACCATTGACCAGTGCAGCTATTTGTATGTATGTGACATCAACATGTACTTTTTGTCATCTATTGATGCATTTTAATTAATTTTGCATGTTATTCTTGGTTATATAGGGACCTGTTGTAGACTCGCCTGTGTCTATGCTAGATCATTACATGTTATTAGTTGGCCAGTTATTGTTATGCATCTCATTTTAAAGTCCCAACCTCCTCTTTTGAGATGTTATTTTCACATGTAACAGTCAAGGAAGCCATGATGGTCTCTGTCAACTTGAATCTCAGCAAGAAGATGGATGTGAAAAGACAGCTGGTTAATGAGATCTGTTGCCAGACTATCGGAGGTGGGCACTCCCTGGCTAATCAAGACTTGTCTAGGGGCCTAGCTGTTGATTAGCTTACTGTTAATTAGATCACGGTTTAATTAGGTCACTGATAGCTGCTAGCTGTTCATTAGATGTATTGTTAGAGGTACTGATGATATTACTGTTTTCAGTTTATGAAATAAAGCTCATTATCCTTGTGTTAAAGCTTTCTCAACTAAGCCTATCCTAAGGATCAAGTTCAGGAATGGATAATGCACTACCAACTTTGTGGCAATGCTGAATGGATGGTTAACACAAAGAAGAACTCCAGTCTTTTTTTAAAAAAGCATTAAAAGTCTGTAGTTGCTTACTTTTAAGAAACGGACACTCACCAGTCAAGGAGTCCAGTGTTGTCTTCACCTTGGCTGGTTCTTCACTGGTTTTCAGGTTCCCCAAATCTGCCATCTTGGCTGTGGGAGTAAGCAAGTGGACTTTGCTCAAAGTTATGCTTTAAAGACTCCATTTTTATATTTTGTTATACGCGTTTGGCCAGGAGTGACCTTGGCTGCTAGGCAGCCAATTGACACGTGATCTAACCTTATCTCTTAGCTGTAGTGAAGTCTTTGTCAATTGTAGAATAAACTAAGAAAGTGTGTGCTTTCTCCCTGTGTACATATTGTAGATATATTTTTTATGGTATGGTACAGCAGATCGCTTGTGTCTTTGTCAGGGAGCTTGCTGTGACTGTTTTGCAGCCAACTCCCCACTGCGCTTGTGTGAGATTGTGCTGTCCTGTCAGATTGATCCTACAGCCTCCTGGGACACATCCTAGGAGGGGGCGAGCAGGGGCGTGAGCAGACTAAACATACACTATATTATAAGTATTGGGACGCCTGCCTTTACACGCACATGAAATTTAATGGCATCCCAGTCTGTAGAGTTTACTATTAAGTTGGCACATCCTTTGCAGCTATAACAGCTTTAAATCTTCTGGGAAGGCTGTCCACAAGGTTTAGGAGTATGTATATGGGAATTTTTGACAGCTCTTCCAGAAGCGCATTTGTGAGGTCAGGTATTAATGTTGGAGAGAAGGCCTGGCTCGCAGTCTGCACTCTAATTCATCCCAAAGGTATTCTATTGGGTTGAGGTCAGGACTCTGTGCAGGCCAGCCAAGTTCCCCCCCCCCCAAACTTGCTCATCCATGTTTTTATGGACCTTGCTTTGTGCACTGACTTTGCATACCTTGTCCCTGTGGTGATTAATGCTGAAAAGGGGAACACTGAATAAATAGGGAGGGTCTGGCTAGAGCTGAATTTACTAGCACCAAAACAGCAGGGAAGAACAGAAAAAAATACCAAATGCAAAAGATAAACAAGTTGTAGTGGTGCTGAACTACCACTAGATGTCAGTGTGCATTAGTGAGCATCAATTAATCAATACCAATGCAGTTCAGTGCAACAAGAGAAAAATATATCATATGAGGGATGTAATACTCCCCGATTGAATCTTTTTATTTCACTATAACATAAAATCAGTCTATAAACGAGGACTCGTCCTCTGAACCTAAAAGGCTTAAGGGAAAAAGATGCAAACCTAAATACATAGAAGATCTAAAATTCATCATAAAAATAAAACATAGTTGGGACTCAACACAAGGGTTAGTATGAGGTTATAGGTAAACAGGTAATTTCATATTTATCTTTCAGGGTAAAAAAGGATATTTTTGGTGTGATAACCAGACATTTTGTTTTTGTTTTTAAAAATATTGCTGGATCTGAAAGTATCTGCACCCAAAAACCTACATTTATTTTATATCACTAAAGCATAATGTACCAAAAAAATGATTAACACATATTAGTCAATTTTATTAGTATATTAAACAAAACAAATATTAGATACGATGAGCCCTAGTGGCCAAACAAATATAAAACTGAACTGCATTTAAATATTTTTTTCAGAGTACACATAAGAACACATGTAAAACTGATAAACATAGATTCACTATGTGAAGTGATTTTTTTTTAGACCCATACATAAACAAAAGGTGTTTCTAAAAATAGGGGTAGATAAAAATAGGGGTTTGCTGCATTCTACACTGTTGACCTATCATAACAAAAACCATATAGCCACGTACTGCACGCTCTGAAACACATACAGCAAAAATTACGTGCTACAAAAAACATTTCTGAAATAATTAGGAATAAAAATAGGATGGTTTGAAACAACTAGTCAATAATTATAGGGGAGCAAGGAATAAGGTACGTATTGTGCTTATTCCACTCCCCCTTTACAAAACTTTCATTATTATAATGAATTAATTAAATATAATTAACCTGTGCAGTGTCTCCCCCCCACATTGCACTGGTTACTTATATTTAATTCATTCATTATAATAATGATAATTTTATAGATCTATTTTTTTAGATTCCCTATGTTCAGATTTAATTATTGACTAGCTGCTCTCATATACACAGTCACTATGTTTAAATGCTTTAGGGGCCCCGCAGTGGTAAAGATCAGGGCTGTATTAAAAGATTATTCTGCACTGGGCATAACCATATGATGATATGATTGGTACAAAAATAGAGCTAACATTTTTTTATTTATTTACAGATCCATTTTATCTGTTAAAAACGAGTAACAGAAAAAAGAGATGGTTTCATAGTTTGTAAACTACGGAGAATCTTCTGAATCCTCTCAACAACCTCCCTACATACTGTAATTCCCATATAGAATTTACCCACATACTCCCAGAAGTGAAGAGAAAAGGAAATCAAAATAAGAAAACTGTTATTTTTTATTTGTCAATGTCTGCAGCTTACCTGAAATTTTATTTCCAGTTTTCCGATCAAATTTGAGACCATCCCATTATATGTTTGTTATGTGTTCCTATTCATACAGCATTCCTTAAAAAAAAAAAAAAAAAAAAAGGTTAAAAAATATTTTTAACCTCTTTAGTGTTTGTGATGAGAAAATGCCATGGCTAAAGGCCCGTACACACGATAAGAAAATCTGTAGGGAAAATTTGATTTTCGGATTGTTAGTATGGTGCTTTCGACAGCCAACTCCGACTTTTCGGCTGACAAATTCCTGATGTGCAGGCTATAACATTTTTGTCGTCCGTAATACTATGTCCGATTTTCGTCTCATTAGTACAGATTTTGACGGAAAAAAATCTTGAGAGCAAAACTAGGCATGCTCAGAGAGAAAGAACGCATACAAAACAATCCAACACATGACATCACTTCTGAAGTAGAATCCTGTCGTACGGGAAAATTTGTATGAAAATAACCTCTTCACTTTCCACATCAGACTAGCATGCCACAAAAAACGGACGACAGATCATTCGATAATCTGATCATGTGTACGGGGCTTAACTTTGAAGCATTTCTCAGTTAGCTCAGTGTGATTTGTCCCAATAGCTGGGCTGGGGACTGGCTGAGTCCACTTCTCAATACCATACAATAGAAAAGCTTAGTTCCCTAAACCTCCAACCTTTTGCCTGGCCATAGACGGTCGCAAATTTCTTTCCTTTTGTCATGAGTTGCAGGAAAGAAATTTGCATAATCCCCCCATCAACACAGACAGTGCTGACAGAGGAATCCCTCCTGCTGGGCCATTTTCTTCTCTGGGTGGCAGCAGGTGAGGGAAACCGCCCCCGCCGGGGGAGAAGACAGTGATTATCGCTGGCGGCTATAGCAGCCATTTAGAATAATCAAAAGCGAATCTGGCAGTACATTCAGGCTGCCCATTAATGGTTTGAATCTTGTGCGGTTCCTGCTGAACCGGCCAAGCTTTGAACCGCTTAAGGCCGGCCTTTGTTAAGATAGACAGTGTTTAAATCTAGAGCAACTCATGAGACGATATCTGCCTGCACAGTACAGGGTTAAATATTGCAAACATAGCTTCCCAGCCCGCCCCCCCCCCTTTTCCCCATAACAAAGAGAACTAATTAGTATATTTCCTTGCTTCTTTTTCCAGAAAGAAAGTCATCTTAAGTTACAACTTTTATATATTTTTAGGTTGTGCTATGTGAATGGGGACATGTAATAAATTAAAAAAATGTAGTTCAGTATGTTTTATCCCAATTGGCTGCAAAAGTGGAACTACTCTTAGGTACTGGCCCACAAATATCAATATGATAGATAAAGCCATGGTGATAACCCCCTTTGGGCTCATGAACCCAGTGTAGCTGTCCATATAATCTCTTAGGTTATGCAATTCTGCTTCAACATGTAATATGAGTGATAAAAACAAGAGCAAAAATATGGGACTTTGAATGAGGTTAACTAGACATGAAAGTTTATTTCAATAATACATAAACATATAAATGCATATTCAAGCTCCCGATGAATGGACGGAGGTCCATGAAACGCGTCGAGCCTACAATTACTCAGATGTTTTAGTGTATTATGACATATCTTAGATTGTAAGCACACAGAGATCATGAGGTCTTATTGTACTCATTTACTTTTGAGAGATCCTTGTGTGATCCTAGAAACATTGTATTTTATTTGTATTAATTTGTACTATGCTATCTACTGTATGCTACATCTCTGTATGTGCTTATGCAATAATATCTTTATATGTTTATGTATTATTGAAATAAACTTTCATGTCTAGTTAACCTCATTCAAAGTCCCATATTTTTGCTCTTGTTTTTATGTATACATACAGGGATGGAGGCCACTAGACATGTCATGTGGCAAGTCATAGACAAATATTTTCCCTTTGCATGTAATATGAGTGAATATAAATACACTCACGCCAAACAATAAAATATATATTAAATAATACTAAAAGTGAATAAATATAGAACTGCTGCTGCTTCAAACCACCATGGGTCATGCAATATGTGTAAAAATTTGTTGCAAAACTATGCGATGAACAATGCTGGGCTTTTTTGTGGAGATTGTTATTGCACTATTTTTTCTGATAATATCAATTATAAATATATATTAACATTTATATACATATTTTTTTATTTGCACAGAGCCCATTATTATTATTATTATTATTATTATTATAAGTAGTTGTTTACATGTACACTATATTTGATGGAGTACTTATATTTTGAACATGCGCTGTTGATCGCATAGGTTTGCGTCTAATTTTAACATGTAATATGACCTATGGTTGTAAAATTCTCCTTTAACTTTTAAACCTCTTAAACCCATATTCTCTTGCTCTGGTCACACAGATGATTACAGCAAAACTGCTTCAGTCTATTTTACATTTTTGTAACTAAAAAATGCTCAGCTCTGCTTCGGTCTGCCCCAAAGGTAAAACACCTGTGATTTATATATCCTTTTATTTGCATAGACTCCTTTTTATGCGGTTTATGTACAATACCAATTTCATTGTATATTCTAAACAAAATAATCCTAAATGTTGGGACATCCAGGATGAACACTCCATGAAACTGCTGCCAACCTAGTCATAGGAATATGTGCTCTAAACAGCATACTCCCGATAGCCCACAGTAGACTGCATTTTATTTGACACAAATATTTTCCCCCAGGTCTTCCAAAGAAGTGCTATGAAACATTTAAAATGTGTACTGACTTGAACACAATAAAGCTTGTAAAGGAGATTGTTTACACATATATTATTGCAGTGCAATATCTGTTTTGTAACTGCCATCTTTCAAGACATACATTTACTAAAGATTTTGTACATTGCCATGTCACATATACATGCCATTGTTTTTTCATTTTTTTTTTTTTCAAATACACTAACATCTATCTTGATATTGATATGCAATTATGTCCTAATATTATAGGGCAATTTCTCACAAACTGCATACTGCTGTTTCTGGCTTTTTGGCCATAACCAGTAAAGTGCATGGTTTCTATACACTGCACTGACAGTGGTCAACCAGTTGTTCTGGATTTGGACAGTTTCAGGGGATGCAGAGGTGAGCAGTGTTGGGAGAGGGTGGAAGGGGAGGCAGAGTTGAGCAGTGTTGGAAGAGGGTGGTAGGAGAGAAAGAGATGAGCAGTAATGGAAAAGGGTGGTAGGGGATGCAGGGGTAAGCAGTGCTGGAGGATGGTGGTAGGGAATGCAGAGGTGAGCAGTGTTGGGAAAGGGTGGTAGAGGATGCAGAGGTGAGCAGTGCTGGAAGAGGGTGGAAGGGGATTCAGAGGTGAGCAGTGTTTTAAGAGGGGGGTAGGGGATACAGAGGAGAGCAGTGTTGGGAGAGGGTGGCAGGGGATACAGAGGAGAGCAGTGTTGGGAGAGGGTGGTAGGGAATGCAGAGGTGAGAAGTGTTGGAAGAGGGTGGCAGGGGGATACAGAGGAGAGCAGTGTTGAGAGAGGGTGGTAGGGAATGCAGAGGTGAGTAGTGCTGGAAGAGGGTGGAAGGGGATTCAGAGGTGAGCAGTGTTGGAAGAGGGTGGTAGGGGATGCAGAGGAGAGCAGTGTTGGAGGAGGGTGGTAGGGGATGCAGGGATAAGCAGTGCTGGAGGATGCTGGTAGGGGATGCAGAGGTGAGCAGTGTTGGGAAAGGGTGGTAGAGGAGGCAGAGGTGAGTAGTGCTGGAAGAGGGTGGAAGGGGATTCAGAGGTGAGAAGTGTTGGGAAAGGGTGGTAGAGGAGGCAGAGGTGAGTAGTGCTGGAAGAGGGTGGTAGGGGATGCAGAGGTGAGCAGTGTTGGGAAAGGGTGGTAGAGGAGGCAGAGGTGAGTAGTGCTGGAAGAGGGTGGAAGGGGATTCAGAGGTGAGCAGTGTTGGAAGAGGGTGGTAGGGGATGCAGAATGCAGAGGAGAGCAGTGTTGGAGGAGGGTGGTAGGGGATGCAGAGGTGGGCAGTGTTGGAAGAGGGTGGTAGGAGATAAAGAGGTGAGCAGTGTTGGAAGAAGGTGGTCAGAGATGCAGAGGTGAGCAGTGTTGGAAGAGGGTGGTAGGGGATGCAGAGATAAGCAGTGTTGGAAGAGGGTGGTAGGAGATGCAGAGGTGAGCAGTGTTGGAAGAGGGTAGTAGGAGATGCAGAGGTGAGCAGTGTTGGAAGAGGTTGGTAGGGGATGCAGAGGTGAGCAGTGTTGAGAGAGGGTGGTAGAGGATGCAGAGGAGAGCAGTGTTGGAGGAGAGTGATAGGAGATGCAGAGGTGAGCAGTGTTGGGAGCGGGTGGTAGGGAATGCTGAGGTGAGCAGTGTTGGAGAAGGGTGGTAGGGGATGCAGAGGTGAGCAGTGTTGGAGAAGGGTGGTAGGGGATGCAGAGGTGAGCAGTGTTGGAAGAGGGTGGTAGGAGATAAAGAGGTGAGCAGTGTTGGAAGAGGGTGGTAGGAGATGCAGAGGTGAGCAGTGTTGGAAGAGGGTGGTCAGGAATGCAGAGGTGAGCAGTGTTGGAAGAGGTTGGTAGGGGATGCAGAGGTGAGCAGTGTTGAGAGAGGGTGGTAGAGGATGCAGAGGAGAGCAGTGTTGGAGGAGAGTGATAGGAGATGCAGAGGTGAGCAGTGTTGGGAGCGGGTGGTAGGGAATGCTGAGGTGAGCAGTGTTGGAGAAGGGTGGTAGGGGATGCAGAGGTGAGCAGTGTTGGAGAAGGGTGGTAGGGGATGCAGAGGTGAGCAGTGTTGGAAGAGGGTGGTAGGAGATGCAGAGGTGAGCAGTGCTGCAAGAGGGTGGTATGGGATGCAGAGGTGAGTAGTGTTGGAAAAGCATTTTCTCTGGTAAGCGCATTTATGTGACAGATGGTGGTGGATTACAACGCTGTTATTTTGTGTGGAGAATTGCATGTGAGAACACTATTGAAAAATTCCTTTGCTCACTTTGCGACTATCACAACTATCCATTCATTTGGACTCACCTCTTATTTTATTTTACTTATTTTTACACAAGTTGTTTTGTATATGTATAATCAATGTGTTAATTGATGTGTCAGCTGCTTCTGAGCGCGATTTCTTCTTTTTTGATTTATTAGTAATACATAACAACATTAACAAAAAACCAAATCCATTTGGCCAGCAGAGTGGAAGTGAATATGTTATTCATTTTTTCAAATTGTATGGACAGTAAGTAGTAGTAACATTACCCACCACTAACGTAGCAGTATGCCTGATAAAAGTGATACTTATTATGAGAATATCAGCATCGCTATGCATTCTGCACATACAGTATGTCAGGAAACCACTTCACAAAAATAATTTTGAACAAAAGAGAAATGAATGTGAAAATAATGTTTTCTTTTGACATAGTTTAGATTTAATGTAACAATATATCTTGCGTTCCTCTGAAGCCAATAATGAGAAAAATGTAGTAAGGTATTAAACATTAGCTGCTGTATTCTCAAAAAAAAAAAAATATTTTCCATCTAAGTTGTTACTACAAGAAACCACATTTCCAGCAGTAGCTTTAATTAATGACAGCATCCCTAAGTATTATCCTAGCAAGTACTGATATACATAGTACTGAGGACAGTTTATTTTTCAAATATGAATTACCTGTTAAATGTATGTATTATTAAAACATTTTTTTTATTATTTTCTTGGTTACTAAATACTATTTCCTCAGTACAGCAGCATATTAAAAAAGGCAATGTTACTGAAACATGCAATCAGTGTAGATGTGATTATAGAAACTCATTTAGAAAATACAGGTGTTAAATTTGTTTTACAATACAAGGGATTCCATTAGAGGGTGCAATTCTGTTAGGACTGAGGCTGTTCTATTGCCTATATATTTATGGGAGTACCTACAAGTGCTGCTAATGTTATGTATAAGTGATAGCTTCCCATTTTAATGTTGGCCTTTGGTTATGACTAGGGTTGAGCGAACACGGACTGTATTATTCGTGTTCGTACCGAATAATTGGATTTTTGTTACCCGAACACGGACACGGACACTTTACTGTATATTCGGGTAAAAATCCGTGTTCGGTCGTTTTATTTCCGGGTTTTGCATGCTTTGGCGCGCTTTTCATGGCGGGCTTTCAACATCCAATCAACAAGCGTTTAACTGGTGTGCCTAAGCCATCCCAGCCATGCCTGCAAATGTATCAGTAGCTGTGATTGGCTGTCTGAAGCATGTGACCAAGTCTTTATAAGTTTGAGGCAGCGCCGCAGCGGCATCATTCTGCTGCTTAGATCAGGGAGAGAGCACACATCAACGTGCTGGCTGCTGATTAGGGACAGACAGGAAAAAAAAACATTTGTGTCCGGATAGAATTGAGGGACAGGTCGGAGTGTGTTAGGCAGGGCGAGTTGTAGGCATTTTAGGGATAGAGTCTGCTGATTTTTAGGGAAAGTGTGTTCTACAAACTACAATCGATATTGCTGTGTTGGGTGGGGTCTGCACTTAGTCCCGATCTACGATCTCTTATCAATCCTGTTAGGGATAGAGTCTGCTGATTTTTAGGGAAAGTGTGTTCTACAAACTACAATCGATATTGCTGTGTGGGGTGGGGTCTGCACTCAGTCCCGATCTACGATCTCTTATCAATCCTGTTAGGGATAGAGTCTGCTGATTTTTAGGGAAAGTGTGTTCTACAAACTACAATCGATATTGCTGTGTGGTGTGGGATAGGAGATAGGCAGGTGTCAGTGATCCACATCCATTTTGCTGTGTGTGGGCTGCAGTGAACACAATCTTTTTGGGGTGCAGTGAACACAATCTTTTTGGGGTGCAGTGAACACAATCTTGTTGCAGTGAACACAATCTTTTTGGTGTGCAGTGAACGAAATCCTTTTGGGGTGCAGTGAACACAATCTTTGTGGGATAAATAACTAAATTAATGATCTGCCACAAGGTAAAGAATATGATGGCCTCCATCCCTAAAAATGTGTTTATGAAAGAATTTGGGGCAGTGGGACTTTAAATGAGGCATAGATTGAGAAAAAAGAGAATTTATTTTAGACAATAAAATTAATACAGTTCATGTGTTTATAAACAAATATTGATACAATGTACAATTCATAAAGAGAAAATGCATATGTATAAAAACAATGGGATCTCAAATGGGATCTCTGCAATTGATTACAATATAAAATACCGTATACAATAATCCATACATGATCAAAAATAAAATATAAAAATATAATGGTTTTAATCATCCGAGTTAAGCTGTAGACTCGACGCGTTTCCTGGACCTCCGTCCATTCATCAGGAGTAATGGATGCATAAAAAAGTATTTATAATCTGGGGAAGAAAGAAAGGGGGGATTTTGTACATTTTGCACCAGAACCAGTGAATAATTACACGCTGTATCAGTCTGCAAATCTGTATGTACAGTTTGTTACCTTAAACATCTCCAAGTTAATTAGACATAGGAGAAATAAGACCCAACCAAGGAGGGGAAATGGTGGCATCGGAGGCATTGTCTCCCCCGGGGCTGAGGTGCAGAGAAGGCCGGTCACGATCGGGAGTTGAATCCGGACAGGAAATCCAGATCTCCTTTGTTGTGCAATAATAGGTAAGAAGGGGGTACCCCAGGATTTGGATTAATCTGAATAAACATATATAAATAATAAAGGTCACATATAACTACTCCTACATGAGCATATTGCTAAGAGCAAATGAACCAATCCCGGGGAAAAGGGAAGAAACCCAAAAAGGGATGGGGTGAAGTGGATAGGAAAGCAGATAGCCGTGAAAGTGAGGGTGCTGATGATAAAGGAAAAACCAAAAGAACGAAATAATGCATTAAATTGATTGAGCTGGAGTTCAAAATAGAACTAACAGTCTGGACACAAAGTGTGCAGACCTCACAGGTAGGAAAGAAACATGTTAGTAATGGGGTATCCATGGATCGGTATTGATCAAATTGGACAAAAATGAATGATAGAAATTAAGTCAAATAGACTTTCTAAGCATATGTAATAGCACAAACACATAGACCGGTCCATGGAGAAACACCCATAAAATGAAAATTAGACAATACCAAGTGGACTGAAGAGATTAGGAAGAAAGAGTAAAAATATAGAATTTATATTTATTTATATATGTTTATTCAGATTAATCCAAATCCCGGGGTACCCCCTTCTTACCTATTATTGCACAACAAAGGAGATCTGGATTTCCTGTCCGGATTCAACTCCCGATCGTGACCGGCCTTCTCTGCACCTCAGCCCCGGGGGAGACAATGCCTCCGATGCCACCATTTCCCCTCCTTGGTTGGGTCTTATTTCTCCTATGTCTAATTAACTTGGAGATGTTTAAGGTAACAAACTGTACATACAGATTTGCAGACTGATACAGCGTGTAATTATTCACTGGTTCTGGTGCAAAATGTACAAAATCCCCCCTTTCTTTCTTCCCCAGATTATAAATACTTTTTTATGCATCCATTACTCCTGATGAATGGACGGAGGTCCAGGAAACGCGTCGAGTCTACAGCTTAACTCGGATGCTTAAAACCATTATATTTTTATATTTTATTTTTGATCATGTATGGATTATTGTATACGGTATTTTATATTGTAATCAATTGCAGAGATCCCATTTGAGATCCCATTGTTTTTATACATATGCATTTTCTCTTTCTGAATTGTACATTGTATCAATATTTGTTTATAAACACATGAACTGTATTAATTTTATTGTCTAAAATAAATTCTCTTTTTTCTCTATCTATGCCTCATTTAAAGTCCCACTGCCCCAAATTCTTTCATAAACACATTTTTAGGGATGGAGGCCATCATATTCTTTACCTTGTGGCAGATCATTAATTTAGTTATTTATCTTTAGATATTGGGTGGATAACACACCCCGGCCCCCTTGACCTGCCACCTTTCTTTTTCTTTTTCTTTTCTTTTTCTTCATCTCATTTATTTTTGTTTCATTTGCATCTTAACAGTGAATAATATTTTCTCTATATATTTTTTCATTTTAATCTTTCTAAATTCCTGATCCATCCGGAGTGGTCTCGAATGGGGCATGGGGGGTCTCTCTCCCCGGGGCTGCGATGGGCAATTGGAGCTCCTCCCCCCTTTCTGTCTCTGCCAATCAGCATCCAGCTTGGGGGTTGTGTGCGTCCATGTCCATCGGCGCCATGTTTGAGTTGTTCGACGTGCTGCGGCTCGCCGCGCCATCGCAGACAGCCCTTCCTTCCACTCTCGGCCCCAGACGGTCTGACGCCACCCACTTCCGGTCCCCCACCGGACGTGGGAGGGCGGATTTCCGTTCATATTGGCGGGTATATGGCGTTGGTGCAGATTCTGCCGGCGCCTCGGGATACCTGGCTGGGACCTCATCAGCTCTCCTTTCTACACATTGTTTTAGAACGAGTTCACCTCATTTCACTTGTCTAATCCTATCCTTGGTAAGTTTTCACTTCCAATCCATGCATCTATCCTTCACCGGTTTCTATATTTTTACTCTTTCTTCCTAATCTCTTCAGTCCACTTGGTATTGTCTAATTTTCATTTTATGGGTGTTTCTCCATGGACCGGTCTATGTGTTTGTGCTATTACATATGCTTAGAAAGTCTATTTGACTTAATTTCTATCATTCATTTTTGTCCAATTTGATCAATACCGATCCATGGATACCCCATTACTAACATGTTTCTTTCCTACCTGTGAGGTCTGCACACTTTGTGTCCAGACTGTTAGTTCTATTTTGAACTCCAGCTCAATCACTTTAATGCATTATTTCGTTCTTTTGGTTTTTCCTTTATCATCAGCACCCTCACTTTCACGGCTATCTGCTTTCCTATCCACTTCACCCCATCCCTTTTTGGGTTTCTTCCCTTTTCCCCGGGATTGGTTCATTTGCTCTTAGCAATATGCTCATGTAGGAGTAGTTATATGTGACCTTTATTATTTATATATGTTTATTCAGATTAATCCAAATCCCGGGGTACCTCCTTCTTACCTATTATTGCACAACAAAGGAGATCTGGATTTCCTGTCCGGATTCAACTCCCGATCGTGACCGGCCTTCTCTGCACCTCAGCCCCGGGGGAGACAATGCCTCCGATGCCACCATTTCCCCTCCTTGGTTGGGTCTTATTTCTCCTATGTCTAATTAACTTGGAGATGTTTAAGGTAACAAACTGTACATACAGATTTGCAGACTGATACAGCGTGTAATTATTCACTGGTTCTGGTGCAAAATGTACAAAACCCCCCCTTTCTTTCTTCCCCAGATTATAAATACTTTTTTATGCATCCATTACTCCTGATGAATGGACGAAGGTCCAGGAAACGCGTCGAGTCTACAGCTTAACTCGGATGCTTAAAACCATTATATTTTTATATTTTATTTTTGATCATGTATGGATTATTGTATACGGTATTTTATATTGTAATCAATTGCAGAGATCCCATTTGAGATCCCATTGTTTTTATACATATGCATTTTCTCTTTATGAATTGTACATTGTATCAATATTTGTTTATAAACATATGAACTGTATTAATTTTATTGTCTAAAATAAATTCTCTTTTTTCTCAATCTATGCCTCATTTAAAGTCCCACTGCCCCAAATTCTTTCATAAACACATTTTTAGGGATGGAGGCCATCATATTCTTTACCTTGTGGCAGATCATTAATTTAGTTATTTATCTTTAGATATTGGGTGGATAACACAACCCGGCCCCCTTGACCTGCCACCTTTCTTTTTCTTTTTCTTTTCTTTTTCTTCATCTCATTTATTTTTGTTTCATTTGCATCTTAACAGTGAATAATATTTTCTCTATATATTTTTTCATTTTAATCTTTCAAAATTCCTGATCCATCCGGAGTGGTCTCGAATGGGGCATGGGGGGTCTCTCTCCCCGGGGCTGCGATGGGCAATTGGAGATCCTCCCCCCTTTCTGTCTCTGCCAATCAGCATCCAGCTTGGGGGTTGTGTGCGTCCATGTCCATCGGCGCCATGTTTGAGTTGTTCGACGTGCTGCGGCTCGCCGCGCCGTCGCAGACAGCCCTTCCTTCCACTCTCCGCCCCAGACGGTCTGACGCCACCCACTTCCGGTCCCCCACCGGACGTGGGAGGGCGGATTTCCGTTCATATTGGCGGGTATATGGCGTTGGTGCAGATTCTGCCGGCGCCTCGGGATACCTGGCTGGGACCTCATCAGCTCTCCTTTCTACACATTGTTTTAGAACGAGTTCACCTCATTTCACTTGTCTAATCCTATCCTTGGTAAGTTTTCACTTCCAATCCATGCATCTATCCTTCACCGGTTTCTATATTTTTACTCTTTCTTCCTAATCTCTTCAGTCCACTTGGTATTGTCTAATTTTCATTTTATGGGTGTTTCTCCATGGACCGGTCTATGTGTTTGTGCTATTACATATGCTTAGAAAGTCTATTTGACTTAATTTCTATCATTCATTTTTGTCCAATTTGATCAATACCGATCCATGGATACCCCATTACTAACATGTTTTTTTCCTACCTGTGAGGTCTGCACACTTTGTGTCCAGACTGTTAGTTCTATTTTGAACTCCAGCTCAATCACTTTAATGCATTATTTCGTTCTTTTGGTTTTTTCCTTTATCATCAGCACCCTCACTTTCACGGCTATCTGCTTTCCTATCCACTTCACCCCATCCCTTTTTGGGTTTCTTCCCTTTTCCCCCGGGATTGGTTCATTTGCTCTTAGCAATATGCTCATGTAGGAGTAGTTATATGTGACCTTTATTATTTATATATGTTTATTCAGATTAATCCAAATCCCGGGGTACCCCCTTCTTACCTATTATTGCACAACAAAGGAGATCTGGATTTCCTGTCCGGATTCAACTCCCGATCGTGACCGGCCTTCTCTGCACCTCAGCCCCGGGGTAGACAATGCCTCCGATGCCACCATTTCCCCTCCTTGGTTGGGTCTTATTTCTCCTATGTCTAATTAACTTGGAGATGTTTAAGGTAACAAACTGTACATACAGATTTGCAGACTGATACAGCGTGTAATTATTCACTGGTTCTGGTGCAAAATGTACAAAATCCCCCCTTTCTTTCTTCCCCAGATTATAAATACTTTTTTATGCATCCATTACTCCTGATGAATGGACGGAGGTCCAGGAAACGCGTCGAGTCTACAGCTTAACTCGGATGCTTAAAACCATTATATTTTTATATTTTATTTTTGATCATGTATGGATTATTGTATACGGTATTTTATATTGTAATCAATTGCAGAGATCCCATTTGAGATCCCATTGTTTTTATACATATGCATTTTCTCTTTATGAATTGTACATTGTATCAATATTTGTTTATAAACACATGAACTGTATTAATTTTATTGTCTAAAATAAATTCTCTTTTTTCTCAATCTATGCCTCATTTAAAGTCCCACTGCCCCAAATTCTTTCATAAACACAATCTTTGTGGGGTGCAGTGAACACAATCTTTTTGGGGTGCAGTGAACAAAATCCTTTTGGGGCGCAGTGAACACAATCTTTGTGGGGTGCAGTGAACACAATCTTTTTGGGGTGCAGTGAACAAAATCCGTTTGGGGTGCAGTGAACACAATCTTTGTGGGGTGCAGTGAACACAATCTTTTTGGGGTGCAGTGAACAAAATCCTTTTGGGGTACAGTGAACACAATCTTTGTGGGGTGCAGTGAACACAATCTTTTTGGGGTGCAGTGAACAAAATCCTTTTGGGGTGCAGTGAACACAATCTTTGTGGGGTGCAGTGAACACAATCTTTATGGGGTGCAGTGAACAAAATCCTTTTGGGGTGCAGTGAACACAATCTTTTTGGGGTGCAGTGAACACAATCTTTGTGGGGTGCAGTGAACACAATCCTTTTGGGGTGCAGTGAACACAATCTTTGTGGGGTGCAGTGAACACAATCTTTTTGGGGTACAGTGAACACAATCTTTGTGGGGTGCAGTGAACACAATCTTTTTGGGGTGCAGTGAACAAAATCCTTTTGGGGTGCAGTGAACACAATCTTTGTGGGGTGCAGTGAACACAATCGTTGTGGGGTGCAGTGAACAAAATCCTTTTGGGGTGCAGTGAACACAATCTTTGTGGGGTGCAGTGAACAAAATCCTTTTGGGGTGCAGTGAACACAATATTTTTGGGGTGCAGTGAACACAATCTTTTTGGGGTGCAGTGAACAAAATCCTTTTGGGGTACAGTGAACACAATCTTTGTGGGGTGCAGTGAACACAATCTTTTTGGGGTGCAGTGAACAAAATCCTTTTGGGGTGCAGTGAACACAATCTTTGTGGGGTGCAGTGAACACAATCTTTGTGGGGTGCAGTGAACAAAATCCTTTTGGGGTGCAGTGAACACAATCTTTGTGGGGTGCAGTGAACACAATCTTTTTGGGGTGCAGTGAACACAATCCTTTTGGGGTGCAGTGAACACAATCTTTGTGGGGTGCAGTGAACACAATCTTTTTGGGGTACAATGAACACAATCTTTTTGGGGTGCAGTGAACAAAATCCTTTTGGGGTGCAGTGAACACAATCTTTGTGGGGTGCAGTGAACACAATCTTTGTGGGGTGCAGTGAACAAAATCCTTTTGGGGTGCAGTGAACACAATCTTTGTGGGGTGCAGTGAACAAAATCCTTTTGGGGTGCAGTGAACACAATCTTTGTGGGGTGCAGTGAACACAATCTTTGTGGGGTGCAGTGAACAGTGAACACAATCTTTGTGGGGTGCAGTGAACACAATCCTTTTGGGGTGCAGTGAACACAATCTTTGTGGGGTGCAGTGAACACAATCTTTTTGGAGTACAGTGAACACAATCTTTGTGGGGTGCAGTGAACACAATCTTTTTGGGGTGCAGTGAACAAAATCTTTTTTGGGGTGCAGTGAACACAATCTTTGTGGGGTGCAGTGAACACAATATTTTTGGGGTGCAGTGAACAAAATCCTTTTGGGGTGCAGTGAAAACAATCTTTGTGGAGTGCAGTGAACACAATCTTTGTGGGGTGCAGTGAACAAAATCCTTTTGGGGTGCAGTGAACACAATCTTTGTGGGGTGCAGTGAACACAATCCTTTTGGGGTGCAGTGAACACAATCTTTGTGGGGTGCAGTGAACACAATATTTTTGGGGTACAGTGAACACAATCTTTGTGGGGTGCAGTGAACACAATCTTTTTGGGGTACAGTGAACACAATCTTTGTGGGGTGCAGTGAACACAATCTTTTTGGGGTGCAGTGAACACAATCTTTGTGGGGTGCAGTGAACACAATCTTTGTGGGGTGCAGTGAACACAATCTTTGTGGGGTACAGTGAACACAATCTCATACTGAAGATTTCAGGGTGCTGCCTGTTCCATACTCCTACTCCTCATCCATCCTTTTAGGGGTACAAACAATAGTAATTGGGGCCTAGTGTGGTTGTGTACGTGTGAGATACATACACTTTTTTTGATCATATTTCCTATTCCGCTATTCAATAAAAACCTTTGGGGATCTATTAAATTGTGGGATAGTCTGTGTCGGTACGTGTGAGATCAACCTTTCCAAGTTTTTGAGGTTCATCTCATACTTCTGAAGATTTGAGGGTGCTGCCTGTTCCATACTCCTCCTACTCCTCATCCATCCTTTTAAGAGTACAAACAATAGTAATTGGGGCCTAGTGTGGTTGTGTACGTGTGAGATACATACACTTTTTTGAATCATATTTCCTATTCCGCTATTCAATAAAAACCTTTGGGGATCAATTAAATTGCGGGATAGTCTGTGTCGGTACGTGTGAGATCAACCTTTCCAAGTTTTTGGGGTTCATCTCATACTTCTGAAGATTTGAGGGTGCTGCCTGTTCCATACTCCTCATCCATCCTTTTAGGGGTACAAACAATAGTAATTGGGGCCTAGTGTGGTTGTGTACGTGTGAGATACATACACTTTTTTTGATCATATTTCCTATTCCGCTATTCAATAAAAACCTTTGGGGATCAATTAAATTGCGGTATAGTCTGTGTCGGTACGTGTGAGATCAACCTTTCCAAGTTTTTGGGGTTCATCTCATACTTCTGAAGATTTGAGGGTGCTGCCTGTTCCATACTCCTACTCCTCATCCATCCTTTTAGGAATACAAACAATAGTAATTGGGGCCTAGTGTGGTTGTGTACGTGTGAGATACATACACTTTTTCGGATCATATTTCCTATTCGGCTATTCAATAAAAACCTTTGGGGATCAATTAAATTGCGGGATAGTCTGTGTCGGTACGTGTGAGATCCACCTTTCCAAGTTTTTGAGGTTCATCTCATACTTCTGAAGATTTGAGGGTGCTGCCTGTTCCATACTCCTCCTACTCCTCATCCTGCCTTTAGGGGTACAAACAGTAGTAATTGGGGCCTAGTGTGCTTCTGTACGTGTGAGATACATACACTTTTTTTGATCATATTTCCTATTCCGCTATTCAATAAAAACCTTTGGGGATCAATTAAATTGCGGGATAGTATGTGTTGGTACGTGTGAGATCCACCTTTCCAAGTTTTTGAGGTTCATCTCATACTTCTGAAGATTTGAGGGTGCTGCCTGTTCCATACTCCTCCTACTCCTCATCCTGCCTTTAGGGGTACAAACAGTAGTAATTGGGGCCTAGTGTGCTTCTGTACCTGTGATATACATACACTTTTTTTTATCATATTTTCTATTCCGCTATTTAATCAAAACCTTTGGGTATAAACAATTAAATTGCGTGATAGTCTGTGTCGGTACGTGTGAGATACACCTTTCCAATTTTTGGGGCGCATCTCATACTGCCGAGGTTTTGAGGGTGCTTCAGTCTGCCTCCTGCCTGCTCCTCCTACTCCTCTTCCTCATCCTGCCTTTAGGGTACAAAAAATTGTAATCGGCGGGGCCTAGTCTGTGTTTGTACGTGGGAGATACACCGTATTATAAAATTTTTCCTATTCCGCTATTCAATAGACACCCTTTTGGAGTGTAAAAAATTTAATTACGGCATAGTCTGTATCGGTACGTGTGAGATACACCTTTTAAATTTGTTTGGCGCATATCCTTCCCCCGCCAAGGATTGCAGGGCGCTTCAGTTTGCCTCCTGTTCACAACTCCTCCTACTCCTCTTCCTCATCCTGCCTTTAGGGTACAAAAAATTGTAATCGGGGCCTAGTCTGTGTTTGTACGTGTGAGATACACCGTATTATAAAATTTTTCCTATTCCGCTATTCAATATACACCCTTTTGGAGTGTAAAAAATTAAATTACGGCATAGTCTGTATCGGTACGTGTGAGATACACCTTTTAAATTAGTTTTTGCGCATCTCCTTCCCCCGCCAAGGATTGCAGGGCGCTTCAGTTTGCCTCCTGTTCCCAACTACTCCTACTCCTCTTCCTCATCCTCCCTTTAGGGTAGAAAAAAATTTAATCGGGCCTAGTCTGTGTTTGTACGTGTGAGATACACAGTTTTTTATCCTATTCCGCTATTCAATATACACCCTTTTGGTGTAAAAAACATTAAATTGCGGCATAGTTTGCATATTTGACTGTGAGATACACCCGTGCGATACTGTTGTTGTTTTGTTCCGCTATTCAATAAACACCATTCTAGGGCAAGATCTTAAATTACAGAAATATGAGGAGACCATCAAATAAGGGCCGTGGCCTGGGTCGTGGTGCTGCTGGTAGAGCTCCTGTTGCAAGGAGAGGACGTGGTCGATCTGTGCCAGCTACACGCACAAGTGAAACACCTTCCTCAAGTGTGAGTAGGCGACAGAACCTGCATCAGTATTTGGTAGGGCATCATACGCCTCTAGAAGTGATGAGGCCAGAACACAGAGAGGCGATAGTAGATTGGTTTGCTGCTGACAGTGCCTCCAGTTCCTTCACATTGTCTCCCACCCAGTCTACTGCAGAAAGGTCAGAGTTGGCACCTGCAGCCGATGTCCAACCGTCTTTCACCTCACCCCCTTGCAAATCAGGCAAGCAGTCTGAGCCCCAAGCCATACAGCAGTCTCTTCTTCTTTTTGATGACTCTGTCAGCAGGGTTTCCCAGGGCCATCCACCTAGCCCTGCCCCAGAAGTGGAAGAGATTGAGTGCAGCGATGCCCAACCACTTATTTCTCAAGATGAGTACATGCAAGGACCATCGCAGCACGTCTCCGATGATGACGAAACGCAGGTGCCAACTGCTGCGGCGTTCAGCATTGTGGAGACCGACAAGGAGGGCAGGGGTGAAGACTGGGTGGAAGATGATGTGGAGGACGATGAGGTCCTCGACCCCACATGGAATGAACGTCATGCAGGTGACCTGATTAGTTTGGAGGAAGAGGCGGTGGTCGCACAGAGCCACCAGCACAGCAGAAGAGGGAGCAGGGTGCAGAAGCGGAGCGGCCGTGCCCTAGACACTACGCCTGCTACTGCCCAACGCAGCAAGGGAACAAGCGCACCAAAGTCAGCTCAAAGGAGTTCTCTAGCGTGGAAGTTCTTTAGAAAATGTGCTGATGACAGGACACGAGTGGTTTGCACCCTGTGCAATCAGAGCCTGAAGCGAGGCATAAACCTTCTCAACCTGAGCACAACCTGCATGATCAGGCATCTAAGTGCAAAGCACGAGCTGCAGTGGAGTACACACCTTCAAAACCAAGAAACGTCTCTGGCTCATCCTGCTTCCTCTTCTGCTGCAGTCTCGGCCGCTCCAGCCACATCTGTAGTGATACCGGCACCTGCCACCCCGCAAACAGACGATCTGTCAGCAACACCACCACCTGGGTCACCAACAACCATCTCCACAATGTCCCGTGGAAGCGTTCAGCTTTCCATCTCCCAAACACTTGAGAGGAAGAGGAAGTACCCCCCTACCCACCCGCGATCCCTGGCCCT
This sequence comes from Pelophylax lessonae, assembly GCF_965119305.1. NCBI lineage: Eukaryota > Metazoa > Chordata > Amphibia > Anura > Ranidae > Pelophylax > Pelophylax lessonae. The sequence continues at coordinate 336,024,153 of NC_138772.1, read as the reverse complement.
GAATGCCAGCATTTCAAAATTATTGGCCTTTGAAATGCTGTCATTCCGTCTGGTGGAGACGCACAGTTTTAAAAACCTTATGTCGGTGGCTGTCCCACAGTACGTCGTGCCCAGCCGCCACTACTTTTCCAGGCAAGCCATCCCTTCCCTGCACAACCAAGTGGGGGAAAAAATCAGGTGTGCACTGCGCAACGCCATCTGTGCCAAGGTCCACCTAACTACCGATACGTGGACCAGTAAGCACGATCAGGGGCGTTATATCTCCCTAACGGCACACTGGGTAAATGCAGTGGCGGATGGGCCTGAGGCGGATAGCAATTTGGCGCATTTCCTTCCACCACCGAGGATTGCAGGGCGCTTCAGTTTGCCTCCTGTTCCTAACTCCTCCTACTCCGCTTCCTCATCCTCTACCGCCTCCTCATCCGGACAGCATAACACCTTCACCACCAACTTCAGCACGGCCAGGGGTAAACGACAGCAGGCAGTTTTACAACTTGCCTGTTTGGGGGACAAACCACACACCGCGCAGGAGTTGTGGAGGAGCATGGAACAGCAGACAAATGAGTGGTTGCTGCCAGCGAGCCTCAAGCCCGGCCTGGTGGTGTGCGATAACGGGCGAAATCTCATAGCAGCTCTGGGCCTAGCCGGTTTGACGCACATCCCTTGCCTGGCGCATGTGCTGAATTTGGTGGTGCAGAGGTTCCTTAAAAACTACCCCGATATGTCAGAGCTGCTGCAGAAAGTGCGGGCCGTCTGTGCGCACTTTCGGCGTTCTCACTCTGCTGCTGCTCGCCTGTCAGCGCTGCAGCGTAACTTCGGCCTTCCCGCTCACCGCCTCATATGTGACGTGCCCACAAGGTGGAACTCCACCTTGCACATGCTGGAAAGACTGTGCGAGCAGCAGCAGGCCATAGTGGAGTTTCAGCTGCAGCACGCACGCGTGAGTCGCTCTGCGGAACAGCACCACTTCACCACCAATAACTGGGCCTCCATGCGAGACCTGTGTGCCTTGTTGCGCTGTTTTGAGTACTCCACCAACATGGCCAGTGGCGATGACGCCGTTCTCAGCTTAACTATCCCACTTCTATGCCTCCTTGAAAAAACAATTGGGGCGATGATGGAAGAGGATGTGGCACAGGAGGAGGAGGAGGATGAAGAGGTAACATTTCCAAGGCTTTCAGGGCAGTCATTCGCAAGGGGCTCCGAGGGTGGGTTCCTGCACACACAAACGCCAGGGACACAATTGTCCAGCAGGGGCACAGTTCTGGAGGATGAGGAGGATGAGGGGGAGGAGAAGCTGGAGGAGGAGATGGAACCATGTTCACAGCAGGGTGGCACCCAGGCCAGCTCATGGCCATCACTGGTGCGTGGCTGGGGGGATACAGAGGACACGGACGATACACCTCCCACAGAGGACAGCCTTTCGTTGCCTCTGGGCAGCCTGGCACACATGAGCGATTACATGCTGCAGTGTCTCCACAACGACCGCCGAGTTGCCCACATTCTAACTTGTGCTGATTACTGGGTGGCCACGCTGCTGGATCCCCATTACAAGGACAACGTACCGTCCTTAATTCACTCACTGGAGCGCGATCGCAAGATGCGCGAGTACAAGCGCACGCTGGTAGACGCGATGCTGCTGGCATTCCCATCTGACAGCGGGGCCACAGTGGAAGCACAAGGCAGAGGAGGAGGAGGTCGCCAACGCAACCAGGGCACCGCCAGCACCTCAGAAGGCAGGGTTAGCATGGCCGAAATGTGGAAAAGCTTTGTCAGCACGCCACAACAAACAGCAGCACCAGCAGCTCAGATGGAACGTCTTAGCAGGAGGCAGCATTTTACCAACATGGTGGAGCAGTATGTGTGCACACGCCTAGACGTACTGAATGACGGGTCTGCCCCCTTCAACTTCTGGGTCTCCAAATTGGGCACATGGCCTGAGCTTGCCCTTTACGCCTTGGAGGTGCTGGCGTGCCCTGCAGCCAGTGTATTATCTGAACGGGTATTTAGCATGGCTGGGGGCGTTATCACAGAATAGCAATGGATACCGACCTTACCCACCCATTGTTCCATTTTTGCTCTTTCTCACTCTTTTGGGGTGTACCCTCATTTAAAATTTGGGAAAAGAAGCAGTGTTGGCTACCTCGTCCTCCTCAGGGCCAGATTAACGTAGGGGCTATTGGAGCTGCAGCTCCAGGCCCCTACCTTTTATATAGGCCCCGGGTTGGCCATATTCACTGTTACCGCTCTTCTGTCACTTGTAAACACAGAAGTCTGGCTTCTATGCTCGCTTCCCCAGGCAGCACCCTCAGAACCTCCCCACACAGCGCGAAAGCCGGACAAGGAGGGACAGTTGCCGATGCATGGATGTGTTTATGGGCTTCAGAGACAGCATCCCATGTTGAATTAGGCATGCATGGCTGCACCCTTCCTCCTCTGGGTGCATGCCAAGGCACTGCCCTTAAGGCCCTTCAAAATCCTCAGCACCAAGCCCATGATGCTCTTAATCCGGCCCTGGTCCTCCTCCACCGCCGCTTCCACCTACACCGCCCATAGGTGTGCGCAGCCTATTGCATTAGGGTGTGCACCCCAAAGTTTAAATACACATGCATGTGTTTGCCTACATGTACATGGCCCCGATACATTACTCTCCCTGCTGGCAAAGAGAAATAGAGCAGAGCAGGTCCGAGGGAGATCTTTCCCATCTCCTCAATGGCAAACAGAGTGATAATGCTATGCGCCCTAGGTGATTAGGGTGTGCCCAGGCACACCCGGCACACCCTGTGCGCACGCCTATGACACCGCCACATCCACCACCACCTCAACCTCCCTCCTACTCCATATGGGCCTCGTCCTTCAGAGATGAAGAACATTGTTTTATTTTTCTGGTTTTTTTTTTTGTTGTTTTAAGTTATTTCCCTATCCACATTTGTTTGCAGAGCACTTGCCATGCTCTTAATTACGTTTTGCTGCCATTTTCAGCACTCTAGCCCTTTCCTTTGGTGTTTTAGAGCCATTTTAGTGCCTGAAAGTTCGGGTCCCCATTGACTTCAATGGGGTTCGGTGTCCAGGAAAAGTTCGGCAAAAGTCCGGGACACGGACCCGGACTTTTTTTTAAAGTTCGGCCGAACCCGTCGAACACGGACATCCAGGTGTCCGCTCAACTCTAGTTATGACCCAACTTTACTTCAAGTCTCGCTCTCCCCATATAGTGTGCCCCATATAGTGCGATTTTTATTTTTCGCTTTCCTTAGTCCTCTAGTGAAAGATTCTCTCCTTGGTCCTTGTGATATCATCACAAAGCTCCATAAAACTTTACATTGGTGGCAGCAGGATTTACAGGGCACCCTAAATCAATACACTTTCAAAGAACCCTTTGCCCATGTATAAGCAACCAAAGAGTTTTTTAAGGGAAAGAAGTGGAATGTTATGCAATGGCCAAGTCAATCACCTGATCTGAATCCGATTGAGCATGCATTTCACTTGCTGAAGACAAAACTGAAGGGAAAATGCCCCAAGAACAAGCAGGAACTGAAGACAGTTGCAGTAGAGGCCTGGCAGAGCATCACCAGGGATGAAACCCAGCGTCTGGTGATGTCTATGTGTTCCAGACTTCAGGCTGTAATTGGCTGCAAAGGATTTGCAACCAAGTATTAACAAGTAAAAGTTTGATTTATGATTGTTAATCTGTCCCATTACTTTTGGTCCGTTAAAAAGTGGGAGGCACACAGTGGCACACAGTGGCGGCCGATGTACTTACGGCGCAGGGGCTCCGCCCCCCCATCTGCATGCAGGGGCGCCGGACGCATGGAGTTCAATGGGGATTTTTTTTTTTTGGCATCACCTGATTAGAGCCAGAGGCTCTAATAGGGTGATGCAAAGGGTGGACCCGGGACGCAGAGCAGTGCGTCCCGAGCCCACCCATTGTGTGACAATAGCGAATGAAAATTCGCTATTGTCACACCAATCTTCCTCCTGGCCAATCAGGAAGCGTGTCCGATACGCTTCCTGATTGGCCGCAAGGCAAATTTCATGCCATTGGCCGAGGAGGAGTGGTAGCGGAAGACTGGAGGAGACGCGCCGCCGGGACTGAGGAGAAGCCGACGCCAAGAGAGGAGAAGCCGCCCCCCGCCACTGCTGCTCCAGGTAAGTAAGGGGGCACGCATGCTGATCTCTGCATTGGGGGCATGTAAACTGGTCACTACATTGGGGGCATGTACACTGGTCACTACATTGGGGGCATGTACGCTGGTCACTGCATTAGGGGCATGTACGCTGGTCACTACATTGGGGGAATGGTATGCTGGTCACTGCATTGGGGGAACGCACGCTGATCTCTGCATTGGGGGAATGGTATGCTGGTCACTGCATTGGGGGCATGTACGCTGGTCACTACATTGGGGGCATGCACGCTGATCTCTGCATTGGGGGCATGTATGCTGGTCACTACATTGGGGGCACGCACGCTGATCTCTGCATTGGGGGCATGTATGCTGGTCACTACATTGGGGGCACGCAGGCTGATCTCTGCATTAGGGGCATGTATGCTGGTCACTACATTGGGGGAATGCACGCTGATCTCTGCATTGGGGGCATGTATGCTGGTCACTGCATTGGGGGCATGTATGCTGGTCACTGCATTGGGGGCATGTACGCTGGTCACTGCATTGGGGGCATGTACACTGATCTCTGCATTGGGGGAATGGTATGCTGGTCACTGCATTGAAGGGGGCATGTATGCTAGTAAATACATTGGGGGCATGTACACTGATCTCTGCATTGAAGGGGGCATGTACGCTGGTCACTGCATTGAAGGGGCATGTACACTGGTCACTGCATTGAAAGGGGGCACGCTGGTCACTGTGCATTGAAAGGGGGCACGCTGGTCACTGTGCATTGAAAGGGGGCACGCTGGTCTCTCTGCATTGAAAGGGGGCACGCTGGTCTCTTTGCATTGAAAGGTAGCACGCTGGTCACTGTGCATTAACAGGGGGCAGGCTGGTCACTGTGCATTGAAAGGGGGCATGCTGGTCACTGTGCATTGAAAGGGGGCATGCTGGTCACTCTGCATTGAAAGGGGGCACGCTGGTCTCTCTGCATTGAAAGGGGGCACACTATGCCTTAATTACTGAAGGCCCCTTTCACACTTTTGCGACCTCAAAGTCACGCAATTTTTTACAAAGCAATGCCTATTACATTTTTCTGTTTGCACCCCCCCCCCCAAAAAAAAATTTTGAGCACCAGCCGCCACTGGAGGCACATATACAAACTGTTGTAATTCCTACACCGTTCACCTGATTTGGATGTAAATACTCTCAAATTATAGCTGAAAGTCTGCAGTTAAAGCAGTCCCGAGCCCACCCATTGTGTGACAATAGCGAATGAAAATTCGCTATTGTCACACCGATCTTCCTCCTGGCCAATCAGGAAGCGTGTCCGATACACGCTTCCTGATTGGCCGCAAAGCAAATTTCATGCCATTGGCCGAGGAGGAGGCGGTAGCGGAAGACTGGAGGAGACGCGCCGCCGGGACTGAGGAGAAGCCGACGCCGAGAGACTGATCAGAAGCCGCCCCCCCGCCACTGCTGCTCCAGGTAAGTAAGGGGGCACGCATGCTGATCTCTGCATTGGGGGCATGTAAACTGGTCACTACATTGGTGGCATGTACACTGGTCACTACATTGGGGGCATGTACGCTGGTCACTACATTGGGGGCACGCATGCTGATCTCTGCATTGGGGGCATGTACGCTGGTCACTACATTGGGGACGTGTACGCTGGTCACTACATTGGGGGCACGCACGCTGATCTCTGCATTGGGGGAATGTATGCTGGTCACTAGATTGGGGGCACGCACGCTGATCTCTGCATTGCGGCATGTATGCTGGTCACTGCATTGGGGGCATGTATGCTGGTCACTGCATTGGGGGCACGCACCGCTGATCTCTGCATTGGGGGCACGCATGCTAATCTCTGCATTGGGGGCATGTACGCTGGTCACTACATTGGGGGCACACACCGCTGATCTCTGCATTGGGGGCACGCACGCTGATCTCTGCATTGGGGGCATGTACGCTGGTCACTACATTGGGGGCATGTATGCTGGTCACTATATTGGGGGCATGTATGCTGGTCACTACATTGGGGGCACGCACGCTGATCTCTGCATTGGGGGCATGTATACTGGTCACTACATTGGGGGCACGCATGCTGATCTCTGCATTTGGGGCATGTATGTTGGTCACTACATTGGGGGCACGCACGCTGATCTCTGCATTGGGGTCATGTATGCTGGTCACTACATTGGGGGCACGCACGCTGATCTCTGCATTGGGGGCATGTATGCTGGTCACTGCATTAGGGGCATGTACGCTGGTCACTACATTGGGGGCACGCACGCTGATCTCTGCATTGGGGGAATGGTATGCTGGTCACTGCATTGGGGGCACGCACACTGATCTCTGCATTGGGGGAATGGTATGCTGGTCACTACATTGGGGGCACGCACGCTGATCTCTGCATTGGGGGAATGGTATGCTGGTCACTGCATTGGGGCATGTACGCTGGTCACTACATTGGGGGCACGCACGCTGATCTCTGCATTGGGGGCATGTATGCTGGTCACTACATTGGGGGCACGCACACTGATGTCTGCATTGGGGCATTGGGGGCATGTATGCTGGTCACTACATTGGGGGCACGCAGGCTGATCTCTGCATTGGGGGCATGTATGCTGGTCACTACATTGGGGGCATGCACGCTGATCTCTGCATTGGGGGCATGTATGCTGGTCACTGCATTGGGGGCATGTACGCTGGTCACTGCATTGGGGGCATGTACGCTGATCTCTGCATTGGGGGAATGGTATGCTGGTCACTGCATTGAGGGGGCATGTATGCTAGTCACTACATTGGGGGCATGTACGCGGATCTCTGCATTGAAGGGGGCATGTACGCTGGTCACTGCATTGAAGGGGGCATGTACACTGGTCACTGCATTGAAAGGGGGCATGCTGGTCACTGTGCATTGAAAAGGGGCACGCTGGTCACTGTGCATTGAAAGGGGGCACGCTGGTCTCTCTGCATTGAAAGGGGGCACGCTGGTCTCTTTGCATTGAAAGGGGGCACGCTGGTCACTCTGCATTGAAAGGGGGCACGCTGGTCTCTCTGCATTGAAAGGGGGCGCGCTGGTCACTGTGCATTAATAGGGGGCAGGCTGGTCACTGAGCATTGAAAGGGGGCACGCTGGTCACTGTGCATTGAAAGGGGGCACGCTGGTCACTGTGCATTGAAAGGGGGCACGCTGGTCACTCTGCATTGAAAGGGGGCACGCTGGTCTCTCTGCATTGAAAGGGGGCACACTATACCTTAATTACTGAAGGCCCCTTTCACACTTTTGTGACCTCAAAGTCACGCAATTTTTTACAGCGTTTTTTGCCGCAAAGCAATGCCTATTACATTTTTCTGTTTGCGCCCCCCCCCCAAAAAAGAGCACCAGCCGCCACTGGAGGCACATATACAAACTGTTGTAATTCCTACACCCTTCACCTGATTTGGATGTAAATACTCTCAAATTAAAGCTGAAAGTCTGCAGTTAAAGCGCATCTTGTGTGTTTCATTTCAAATCCATTGTGGTGGTGTAAAGATTAGAATTCTGTCGATGTCCCAATATTTATGGATCTGACTGTATATATATATATTTATATATATATATATATGGTTTGTAATTTGAATGTAGTCTTACTAGGGTTTTTTAGTGTTTTTACACATGTGGTATCACAAATTGCAAAATGGTAGCTTTATTCTTTGTATTTGGATTATTTATTTAATTCTTAGTTTTATGAATGGACAAGGGAGAGGAAAGGGAGGGTAGACAGGATCATTCAGTGTCGCATCTGTAGCTCCTAATCCTTGCAGCACCGGAAGTATAGTGCTGTTTCTAGTATCCTGTTTCAAACAAGGTATGATTTTTACAGTACCCAGCAGACATCCGCACCTAGTATACTCATTAACAGAGATAATTTATTTAATTTGTACTGTTTGCCAAATACTTTTTTCCTGCAGTTTAGCGTAAAACTTTTATTTACAGGTATGGCCTTAAAAAAAAAAAAAGGCATGTGACAAGTTTGCTTTAAGCCCATGTCACACAGAGACACTTTTTCCTGCTGGAAAGTACATTCTCATATGTCATTTCTCATAACATCATTTATGGGATATCTCCTGCCAATAGCAGAATCTAAACTAGATACTGCTGTAAAAGTTGGACAGTGTTACAGTATAATATTCATTAGTCTGAATTTATTAACAGAAAATACATAAATACTTGTATACAATCCAGAAGAACATGTTGGAATGAGTGAAAAGGTTAAATACCAGACTGCACTGATGTGGCGTAAAAATCCAGTATTTGGATTACTACTAAAATTAATTTTTGTAACAAAAAAAAATCACACTGTTTGTGTCCAGACATTCTAGTTTAACCAATGTAAAAAAAAAAAAAGAGCTGGCTTGAATAATATTTGTTTGTCTACATCTTCAGCTCAAGGTAAACACATGGAAAGAACTCAATTTTTGGCATCTGCTGCACTACACATGCTACACCATCCATAGCCATTCTTTCCTTGAAGCATACTGTGCAGAGATGTAGCCAAAACTCAGAGAGACCTTCAGCATAACTAAATCTGGGTACCCCTTAGAGATAATAAATGTTGTAAACTGTCACTGTTTTCAATTTTAAAAGTCTAATATCTAATAAGAGTAGCAAGAGGTTTTGCTAGCACTGCTATCCTCAAAGGCTCAGGAGCCACTGTTCCTTCTGAATTTATTGTAAGTCCCAGACACCATGTGAAGTCATTTCAATACACATTGCTGTGTAGTGATTTACAGTTTATCCTAAGGCCTTGGTACTTCATGTTACATATCAGTGTAGCTTTCAGGATATCTCACTACATATATACCTAATTATGGAATAAGAAACCAGGCAGCTGTGTGAGAAAATTGAAAAAATTCCTTTACATCTGTTTATCTAGTGTAAATCAGTGAACGAGAACTAGTTTAAATATTCGGAAAGATTTAAAAGCTGGGAGGAGGAATCCCAGTAGGCAAACCTTCTACATATTGGACACTATTTTTGTCCAGTACCACATCCTATATAGAAGCACATGAGAATAACCTAACTAAAGAAATCCAAGGTGTGTTCCTGCTGAGAACCTCAATGGGTGTGCCACATCCCGATAAGTGTAGGAAAGAAAGGGGATTCCCCTGGGATTGGGACTTTTTAGGCACCAATAGATGAATGTTTCAACAAATAGTAAGTATTAATAAATATTTTTAATGAAAAAAAAATATACAAAAAAAGAGGAAACATATGAACATGCAAATATATACATAAAACAATTGCAAGCACAGGTGTATGTGCAATGTAACCAGAGAAACTCAACCAAAGGACCAGAAGATCCGACGCTTTTCGGGGTTCTTGAGACCCCTTCGTCAGGGATAACGCTAATGTCCTATCTGTAAGTGTTCAAAAAGACAAAATGTATAATGTTCTAACAGACCACATCTGTTTATACAGTACATGCACAACATATTTTGACAAATAGTTTTTACTTACAAGGTTGGTTTACACATGAGTTTAAGGCTTGCAGATTAAAAACAGGAGGAAAGCTGTGATCCAAGTGCCGCTGTATGCCTGAAAGGTTTTTTTCCCTTTTTTTGCCGCTGTATGCCTTTCAGGCATACAGCGGCACTTGGATCACAGCTTTCCTCCTGTTTTTAATCTGCAAGCCTTAAACTCATGTGTAAACCAACCTTGTAAGTAAAAACTATTTGTCAAAATATGTTGTGCATGTACTGTATAAACAGATGTGGTCTGTTAGAACATTATACATTTTGTCTTTTTGAACACTTACAGATAGGACATTAGCGTTATCCCTGACGAAGGGGTCTCAAGAACCCCGAAACGCGTCGGATCTTCTGGTCCTTTGGTTGAGTTTCTCTGGTTACATTGCACATACACCTGTGCTTGCAATTGTTTTTATGTATATATTTGCATGTTCATATGTTTCCTCTTTTTTGTATATTTTTTTTCATTAAAAATATTTATTAATACTTACTATTTGTTGAAACATTCATCTATTGGTGCCTAAAAAGTCCCAATCCCAGGGGAATCCCCTTTCTTTCCTAACTAAAGAAATCAGGACTTTAACAGTACCACGTGAGAAATAAAAAAGTCAAATTTTTGTTAATACAAATGTCAAAACAGTTTAAAAATTATAGAAAAATGTATATAGTAATCGCACACAATTTTCAACTAAATTACATATTACATCATGCTTTCCTCATCATCCATAACACAATAAGGTGATAAGTTGCTTGCTGAAACTTCAACGCGTTTCATGGGTCAAAAGCACGCTTCATCAGGAAGGCAAGCACAATAAAGCTCTGAAATAATAGAGAAGATGTATATACCCCCTTCTTTTCAGGAGTAGGGGTGTATTTAAGAATGTTAAGGTCCCACTACTATCCTAAACACTTAAACTGTTTTAACATTTGCATTTATAAAAAATGACTTTTCTATATCTCCTGTGGTACCTTTAAAGTCCCGATTTCTTTAGCTAGGTTTTTCTTATGTAGTATATATATTTAACTTAGCAGCATATCACTACATGGATTTCCTGCATATCTTGTATTCCAGGACATGTACTCAAAGGAATACCTGACATCAGTGAAAGGGGACCTATTGTCTATATCAGGCTTTCTCAACCTTTTCAACATGGAGGAACCCCTTAAAATAACTTCCCTGTCTCACGAACCCCTGACAAAAATTACTATATCTACAATTCATAATGCATTTGTGTGATGGTCATTGGGAAGAATTACCCACTTACAGATTGCTAAAATGATCAAAGGTGTCAATGGGAACCTGAGTGGTAGAAATTGCTTATTGCTCAAGGAACCCCTAGCAACCTCAGGAGGAACCCTAGTTGAGAAACCCTAGTTGAGAAACCCTGGTCTATATAATCCTTTTAGACACATTTGTGATTGTAATTCTCCTAACATAACTAATTGAATGTAGTTATATGTATACAGTACTGTGAAAAAGGTTTAGGCAGAATCCTGAGAATGCTTTCAAAAATATATATTTTAATTAGTTATTTTTATCAATTTACAAAATACAAAAAGAGCAAAAAGAAGTAAAATCGAAATCAAAACACTGTTTAGTGGGACTAATCTTTGGCTTCAAACCAACGTCAATTCTTTAGACTTGCACATTTTGTACACTTGCACAAAATCAGGGATTTTGTAGGATTAGAGTCAGGTGTATGGTTAACCAATATATACCAAGCAGTTGCTAATGATCATCAATTTCATATGTAGGTCAAAACACAGCCATTAACTGAAACAGAAACAGCTTAGTAGGAGGCTTAAAACTGGGCGTGGAACAGCCAAACTCTGCTACTAAGGTGAGATTGTGGAAGATAATTTCATGACACAGGTCATTCACCATGGCAAGACTGAGCACACAGGGTAGTTACACTGCATCATCAAGGTCTCTACCAGGAAAAAATGTTCAAAGCAGACTGGGGTTTCAAAATGTGCTATTCAAGCTCTTTTGACAAAGCACAAATAAATGGGCAATGTTGAGGATGCAGTGGTCAGCCAAAAAAAAACGAAAAAGGGAGGTGTGGCTTCTTAAAAAAAAAAACTATACTCAAGGAGGATGTAGCATCAGACCAATGCTACATCTGTCCCCAGCTGCTGCTAAGACTGAGAACTGAGTGATCAAAGATTGCTCAGTTCTCAGTCTTCAGTGAGCAGAGAGTCAGTGACTGTCAATTACCGACTCTCTGCTCTACCACCTAGCATACACTGGAGCGCTGGTCTATGAAGGGGCAGGAGCAGCTGGCTTAGGCTCTAAGCGGCTCAAGCCCGGACCGGTTGGCTCAGGCTCTCAGGGCTCAGCGTGTCCCTCCTAAATGAAAGTTACAGAGACAGTGTTCATTGACACAGGAACCCAAGAGTTAGCTGGAAAACAATGGTAATTGTACATGGTGTACATTTATCTCTGAGGTCGAGTATTCCCCCATGGCAGCCTCAGGCCTTGTCCCAACATTTTGATGAAAACAGTACAGGAGTAAAAGGTACCCCATGTATACAATAGGGACCCGTTGCAAAGTGCCTAGCGTAGCGAGGAGAACCCACCTTAGGGTAGTTCTCTCTCTCATGTGACCCTTGCTTGACACCCAATGAGGAGGGAAACATGGAGGACATGATGACCACCCTGTCACCCTAACCCCTACCCCACAAGTGTACCTAGAAGAGTTGATGCTGTTTTGAAGGCAAAAGGTGTTCACACTAAAGATTGATTTGATTTCTCTTCTCTTCTGTTCATTTAATTTCTATTTGGTTAATTGATAAAAATAAACTATTAATACTTCTATTGCTGAAAGCATTGTTAATTTACAGCATTTTTTCACACCTGTCTAAAACGTTTGCACAGAAGTGTATATATGTACAGTATACACACACACATACTTCCAAGTCAGATACCTGTGCCACTGCCATGAACTGTAGCTCCCCAGTGTCGGCAGCACTCTTGCAGCCCCAGACCATGACACTCCCACCACCATGCTTGGCTGTAGGAAAGACACACTTGTCTTTGTACTCCTCACCTGGTGGCCACGACACACACGCTTGACACCATCTGAACCAAATAAGTTTATCTTGGTCTCATCAGACCACAGGACATGGTTACAGTAATCCATGTCCTTAGTCTGCTTGTCTTCAGCAAAATGCAGGCTTTCTTGTGCATCATATCTTTAGAAGAGGCTTCCTTCTGGAAAGACAACCATGCAGACCAATTTGATGCAGTGTGCGGCGTATGGTCTGAGCACTGACAGGCTGACCTCCCACCCCTTCAACCTCTGCAGCAATGCTGGCAGCACTCATAGGTATACTTCCCAAAGACAACCTCTGGATATGACGCTGAGCACGTGCTCTCAAATTCTTTGAACAAAAAGAATATTGCAGCGCTGAAAATGTTTAAACAAATGAAAAAATATTCTCAAATGAACAGTTTATATAATATGACGTTTCACGTGACAAAAGTTCATACAAATGTTGTGACAATATACCGGGGGTGTGATCCAGTGAACCAGTAGAAACAAACGAGGAGAAGGAAAATGATAGTCTCCAACACCAAAAACGAATGAAGTGCAAACTCACCAGAGCCAAATGCTGTCTAGATTATAGGACAGCAAACGAGTATTGTGCGACCAGTCTAAGGATTTCCAGGACATCAATGTAGTCAGCAACCTCCGGCCTCATAGGTAACCTCCAGTGCTATGATAAACTCAGCACATCATGCAAGAGTTATATTTGCAAAAAAATGGAAGAGGCTCATAGTGCAGTATGAAATAAAATACATTTAATAAAAAATATATTGTGTATCACTGATAAAAAATGCAGTGTACATATGATATTAAAAACAAATAACAGTAAAAACAAACTCACATATAAAACCATCACTAAAATGAAAAAGTATATGGCTGGGACCTTAAGTGTTTGAGATAACAAGCTTTATCATCACACTGGAGGTTACCCATGAGGCCGGAGGTTGCTGACTACATTGATGTCCTGGAAATCCTGAGACTGGTCGCACAATACTCGTTTGCTGTCCTATAATCTAGACAGCATTTGGCTCTGGTGAGTTTGCACTTTATTCGTTTTTGGTGTTGGAGACTATCATTTTCCTTCTCATTGTTTGTTTCTACTGGTTCACTGGATCACACCCACGGAATATTGTCACAAAATTTATATGAACTTTTGTCACGTGAAACGTCATATTATATATATTGTTCATTTGAGAATATTTTTTCATTTGTTTAAACATTTTCAGCGCTGCAAAATTCTTTTTGTTCATATTTTTGTGTAGTTATATTTTACACTTTCTTTGCTAGCTGCTATTTATCATAAGCGCTGATTCACTTTCCATATCATCTCAAATTCTTTGGTCGACCATGGCGAGGCCTGTTCTGAGTGGAACCTGTCCTGGTAAACCACTGTATGGTCTTTGCCACCGTGGTTCAGCTCAGTTTCAGGGTCTTGGCAATCTTCTCAAAGCTTAGGCCATCTTTATGTAGAGCAACAATTCTTGTTTTCAGTTCTTTGCCATGAGGTGCCATGTTGAACCTCCAGTGATCAGTATGAGAGCGTGAGTGTGATAACACCAAATTTAACACACCTCTTACCGATTCACACCCAAGACCTTGTAACACTAATGAGTTACATGACAAGAGAGAGGAAGAATGGCTAATTGGGCCCAATTTGGACATTTTCACTTAGGGGTGTACTCACTTTTGTTGCCAGCGGTTTAGATATTAATGGCTGCGTGTTGAGTTATTTTGAGGGGACAGCAAATTTACAGTGTTATACAAGCTGTACACTCACTACTTTACATCGTAGCAAAGTGTCATTTCTTCAGTATTGTCACATGAAAAGATATAATAAAATAATTAGATTTAAGTTTATTCAAATTCTTTAACATGTTTTCTAGTTGCTATAGGTTACTGGACTTTTTACACTATCATTGCCCTGTACGGTTATATTGCTTGAAAGAGAAACCCCCTTAGGTTGTGGGACTTTAAGGGTAACAGTAAAGGCTCTCATAAGAGAAGTTTTAACGTGAAGTTATTATAAAATTATTTATTTTGTAAAGTTGTGGTTGTAACAGACAATCATCATAAACTGTACATGTTTAAGTCATAGAATCAAAAAAGCATGAATGATACAATACAGTTGTAGGTACATAGCAGAGTCCAACGCGTTTCAAACTGTTTGTTTTAGTACATAAATCTTCCTCAGGGAGTCTGCATATGTTCCTGAAATACATGGTCAAATGTAAGTTCCAAGAAACAGAATATATATAAACATTTTACAGTGAAAACTTTTTTATACATGTAAAAAATATTATTAGCATCTGCGACCACATGTTGCCCTTAAAGAGGTCCTGGAAAGCCTCATGCTAGTCCAGGATACTCCTAGAGAGGAAACCTACTCCCAAAGATTGAAAAGGAAAAAAGGAAAAAAGGGGGAAAGGGGGAAGAAGAGGAAAGGGGAAAGGACAAAAAGAAAAAGAAAAAAGAGGAAAAGGGGGGGGAAAAAAGAAAAAGAAAAAGAAAAAGAAAAGAAAAGGGGGAAGGATGAAAAGACCCCTTGTGTTAAAAAGACATACCTGCAAAACAGTAGAGCCCAAAAGAAGGTTCCCCTTCGGGGGGATTTGAAACTCCCATGCGTTGAGAGCTAGAGTCAGGTATAAAGATTTATTTTGTATCTGAAACAGTGAGTATATTTACAACTGTCAGAGATCCAAGGTTAATGTAAGTATGTATATAAACATTATTACAGAAAATATTCATGTAAAATTCACCTGTTATGATGATTTTCATGTAGACATATAAAGAGGGGAAAAAAGAGAAAACGAAACCAGGAAAAATAGGGAAAAAAGGGGGAAAAAAGCTAATTTTTCCCAGGAAAATATTATCTTCCGATGTATATATCTCTTGGATTTATTGAAGTGGGACCCTATCAGGGGAAAAGGAGATATATCTTTTCAGCTTTGGTAGATCAAGATAATGTATATATTATATTTAAGTAGTATGATTAGAATAGCTCTTACCTCACTAATTTATTGGAGGGTGTGGGGTATCCCATCAGTTTCCAAGAGTTTTGGGGAGACCTATATCTTCCCAATGGGAATATAAGTCCTTGCCTGAAAGGTATAGGACAGGGATAATATGCCTATATAGGTATACATTTTGCATATCTTATTATTAGTTAAAAGTAGGTATTCCACCTAAGACGATCATACCGTTCTGATTGAAGCCTGTCGTCACCGTATCCAATGAGGACAGCAACATATCATCCTATGAGATATAGGATGTGATCTAAGATTACTCGTCCTATGGATCCTGATAGTCACATAGAGAAAAAAATAAGATAAAACCCTCTTGTAATAAGTTGCCATCATAGTTAGGAAAAAAGTTTTTGGTTATATAGGTCTCCTCCAGAGTACTCACTGTTATATATGGATATCGGCGCGATAGGCGTTCGGTGTTGCATCGGAGAGATAGCTCTCCGTTCTGGCTCTCGGCGTCCCCTTAAGTACCCAAGTGTCCAGAGTCTCGTGGTGATTCCCGCGGGAGCTTTGTAAATAGTTACGTCATATCCGTCTTTTACCACCGGAAGTTCCCCGGACTGGCGGTGACATCACATCCGCCCAAATCAAAGGCTCCGACGTGTGTCATTTCCGCCTGAAATGCCCGGAGATTATTCCGCTGGACTGGCGGTGACGTCATATCCGCCCTTTTCTCTAATAGACTCCGCTAATATGTCCGCCTAAGTTGTAGCGGTATAGTCATGCGGTAGATACATAGAGGGGGGATAATTTTAATTAAATTTAATTTTTAATTGAAGGTGAAATAAACATTGTGAATGGAATAAATAATACCTATCTATATTGTATATGGAGACTACTAGTGGACACTTGTTTTAAAGAAAGGGGAAATCTGTAGAAGATAACGCCCCAGGCACGGGTGATGCGTATATCCCCTGGAAAAGATTGACCAGGGGTTTCAGGATGAGACATATGGAGCATAGCAACCAAATGTTAACGTCCCGGAAACGCTTGTTTCTCCAGATGTTTGAGGGGCCTATTGGTGGTCCCCATAGGAGATGTCTCACCCGTGCCGGGCTCTCATTTGCAGGGGAGCCCCCCGAGGGGAAAGAGAAAAAGGGATGATATAAATGCCATGTTGGTGTCAATTACATGGACAGGGATACAAGTTGGCTGGTAGGCCTACACAATGGGAGGAAAGAAAGAGATAACAGAATCTAGAAAAGGGGGGGTTTTTTCAAAAAGAGGGAAAGGAAAAACCTCTGGTGCACAGGAGAGGGGGGGCAGGGGGGGCAAAAATTCCCCAATCAGGGGATATTTGCACAGAGAAGACCCAAAACCGGTCTGTGGTTGTAAATCCACCCACCCAGAATTGACCTGTGACAAAAGGAAAAAATGTTAGTCGCAGAATGCATCACATATTTATTTTGGGCAATTTAAATGTATATCCAATTTAGGATATAATAGTATATTAATAATGTTGATGATTTTGTGACCCACTTAGAGATCTGATATCTCATAAAGTTTGGTATCTTAGTACTATCACATAATCACGATGGGGGGAGGGGGGGAAAGAGAGGGGGAGGGTTTTACAATGTCGTAATGGTCCTAGTTTGAATAAGGAGAAGGTATTTGAGATCTAAGTGAGAAATTTATCCACATTTATATGAAGTGTGGAGTATATTTCCCAAGGGAAAAGGGACATAGAGAGTGAGGACCCTCAGTCTGTTTTCCCCGAGGAAAATCCCTCTAGAAAAGGCCTATAACTTTCCGCCTCATTTAGGCCAGGGGGGGTGGTTGCCGCAAGCCTAGCAATCCAGCGCATTTCCCGCTGGAGTAGCTGCTTGTTCCAATCACCCCCCCTGGCCGGTATATGTACCCTTTCAAGGGCATAAAAAGTTACCTTGGGGGTCCTGTATTTGTGCGTAATTGCCATATGCCTACCGAGTGGTAGATAAAGGTCTCCAATATTGAGACTCTGCATATGCTTATTGATGCGTTTTCCTAGTTCTTGCTTGGTCTTCCCGACATAGAAGGCCTTACATTCGCAGCGCATCAAATACACGACCCCCTTAGTTTTACAATTTACAAAATGTCTGGGTTGAAAAATTTCACCATTGGGCAGTGTGGTTGTTTTGCATCTGACTATCACTTTGCATTGATCACATCTACCACAGGGGAATGTGCCTTTTTGTTGACATGGGTCCTCTCTATTGGGGCCTTTGTACTCACTTTGTACTAGAGTATCTTTTATAGAGGTGGCTCTTCTGTATGTGATGGCTGGGGCTGGTGTCACTATATGTTGGAGGATAGGATCCTCCCTGAGTATAGCCCAGTGTTTTTTTAGAATTCCATAGATATTCTCATGTTCAGTTGAATAATTTAAAATTATTCTTGGTGGATTCCTGGAGGGTATTTCTTCCTGTTTCTGAGGTTTGAACAGTAAGTCCTGTCTTTTTAGGATTTGTACTTTATTGTAATTTTTCCTGAGACATGATCTGGAATATCCCCTTTCTAAGAGTCTCTGTGTCAATTTATTTGCCTTTTCTTTGAAGTTTTTCTCAGAGGAACAATTTCTTTTAATTCTTAAATATTGTGAGTATGGAATAGATCTCTTAAGGGGTTGAGGATGAAAACTTTCTGCATGAAGCAGTGTATTGCCAGCTGTGGCTTTTCTGAATAAAGTGGTTGATAGTTGACCATCATCTTCTTTGATGATGGTAATATCAAGGAAGTCCACAGATTTAAAGTCATACTTCATAGTGAAAAATAAGTTCATATTATTCTCATTCAGTTTAGTAAGACACTCTTTAAGTAAATCCACCGGGCCATCCCATACCATGAAGATGTCGTCGATGTATCTCTGCCACAAAAGAAAGTGGCAAGAGTACATCGACAAGTCTTCATTGGTAATGATTTTATGCTCCCACTCCCCCAGGTACAGGTTCGCGTAGGATGGGGCACAGCAAGTCCCCATTGCTACTCCCTGTACCTGGAGGTAGTGGGAGCCTTGAAAAGAGAACACATTGTGTTCTAAGATAAATTTCAACAAATCCACAATAAATTTATTGTAGTTTGGTTCTTGTTGTCCCCTTTGTAGCAGAATATTTTTGATGGCCAAAAGGCCTTTATCATGTGGTATAGAATTATAGAGGCATTCTGCATCTATGGTTACTAGAATAGCGTTCAACGGAATGGTAACATTTTCTATAATTTGAAGCATATGAATAGTGTCTTTAGTGTAGGATGTTAAACCAATTACATGGGGTTTGAGGTGGGCGTCCACAACATGGCTGGCAGTTTCTGTTATACTACCGTTACCCGATATTATGGGGCGGCCGGGTGGATCTCTCAGGTTTTTATGGACTTTAGGTAAACAGTAGAATGTGGGAGTACGTGGATGTGATATCCTCATGTACTCCCACATCTCTGTAGTAATGGTGCCAGTAGTTCTGGCATCATCAATGATAGCATAGTATTCTTTATTAAATTGTTGGACTATAGAGGCAGAAATTTTTTGATAACACGTTGTGTTGTTTAGAAGTTTATAGCACATCTTCTCATAATCCACATTGTTCATTAGAACAATGTTCCCCCCCTTATCACTTGGTTTTAAGGTGATGTTATTATCTTTTTGGAGGGTTTTAAGAGCTTTACGTTGGTTTGGGAGGAGGTTATCTATAGTAGGGTTGACGTTTAGTTTGTTGATATCTTTTGAGACTTGTCTCACAAACAAAGCTATTGTGGGATTTTGATTTAATTGAGGAAATTTTGGAGATTTTTTCTTGAATTTTTTAGTTGGAGCTGGATCCTTTTTTTGTGTTTGTATGGATTCCTCATCAGAAGAACTGCTGAGGTTTTCCCAAATTTCTTGGTCATCGTAACCACTCTCCTGTAACAATATATTTAAATCCCTGAGGGCTCGATATTCTGCCGCTTTTAATTTGGAGTCAGGTCTCTGCATTTTATCCGCTTGTTTGAAAAATTTGCTTTTGAAAAAAATATCCCTTGCAAAAAGATTAATGTCTTTAATGACACTAAATTTATCTGTTTTCTGACTTGGGCAGAAAGATAATCCTAAATTAAGTAAATCCTCCTCCTCCTGGGTTAGAATATGAGAAGAGAGGTTTATAATGGTTAATCGATTTTGTCGGTTATCTTTACTGCAAAGGAGTCCATGCTGGCTTGTGTTTTGACTGCCAGTCGCGTGTGAGGCTTCCCTAAAAAAATCCCCTTATTTACCGTGCCTTGAGTTTTATTGCCTGTCGTCCCTTCAAGTTGTGATCCGCTAGGATCTTGGTTCTCGTTAGGGCCACTCATATTTTCACTAGTTGTAGCGTCGTTATTTCTAGATTGTGATGTTTGTCCTCGTGGTGTGTTGGTTTTAGTCTTAGTTTTATCTTTGTTTTTTCTCATTTGTGGATAGTCCGCTCGAGGACGACCACGTGAGTTAGATTGAGAGGAATTAGAGGCAGATGAGTCAGAGGAATGATAGTCACTCCTCTTGTATTCATTTCTGCGTCTTGTATTCCGTTGTCCTGAATTCCATTTATACGCTTTACCTTCATTAAAGGCTATCCGATCTCTCCAGTATTTTTTCTCCTTTCTTTGTAATATTATTCTGTTATAGTCCTCCAGGTAAGTTTTTAGTTTTACCTCTTGTTCTATATAAAGAGGAGATGTTTTTAAAGGAGTAAGTTGTTTATTAATGGTAGAAACCTCTGATTCTATATGTTTCAATTGTTTTAAATATTCCGTTTGGAGAAGAACCATTAAATTTCTTGAGCATTCATTAAGAATTCTCTCCCAATCTTGTTTCAATTCCTGCGAAATATTTTCCAACGTTGGGAAGATCTGAATCCTCAATCCTAGAGGATTCAGACCTTCCTTCACATATTTATCGAATGTTTTAATATGCCAGTGTAGCGCTGACTTTTTTTCTAAAAATCTTTTTAGAGTAGAAAATAGAGTGTAGATGTCTGATTCTATTTGTTCCTTTTGTTGGAATTTACTCTCAATACCTGACATTAACTCCTCCCATCCATCCCCCTGAAACCCTCCCATCTCGAAGATGCGGTATAGGGCAGGCTATATAGATAGCCTGATAGAGGGTATATAGGGGAAATCTATTGTGGAAACTATTTCCCACCTTAGCCCTTTTAATATGTAAGAAAACTAGTAAATTAATTAATCTCAAAAAAGTGGGTTACCAGGTAGTTATCTAAAAAGATGGGGGTAGGGTGTGTTATCCACCCGAAACGTAAAGTGTAAAATGGTATAGATAGCTACCAGGTAATTGGTTACCATAATCCCATCATAAATTGAAAGAGAAACCCCCTTAGGTTGTGGGACTTTAAGGGTAACAGTAAAGGCTCTCATAAGAGAAGTTTTAACGTGAAGTTATTATAAAATTATTTATTTTGTAAAGTTGTGGTTGTAACAGACAATCATCATAAACTGTACATGTTTAAGTCATAGAATCAAAAAAGCATGAATGATACAATACAGTTGTAGGTACATAGCAGAGTCCAACGCGTTTCAAACTGTTTGTTTTAGTACATAAATCTTCCTCAGGGAGTCTGCATATGTTCCTGAAATACATGGTCAAATGTAAGTTCCAAGAAACAGAATATATATAAACATTTTACAGTGAAAACTTTTTTATACATGTAAAAAATATTATTAGCATCTGCGACCACATGTTGCCCTTAAAGAGGTCCTGGAAAGCCTCATGCTAGTCCAGGATACTCCTAGAGAGGAAACCTACTCCCAAAGATTGAAAAGGAAAAAAGGAAAAAAGGGGGAAAGGGGGAAGAAGAGGAAAGGGGAAAGGACAAAAAGAAAAAGAAAAAAGAGGAAAAGGGGGGGGAAAAAAGAAAAAGAAAAAGAAAAAGAAAAGAAAAGGGGGAAGGATGAAAAGACCCCTTGTGTTAAAAAGACATACCTGCAAAACAGTAGAGCCCAAAAGAAGGTTCCCCTTCGGGGGGATTTGAAACTCCCATGCGTTGAGAGCTAGAGTCAGGTATAAAGATTTATTTTGTATCTGAAACAGTGAGTATATTTACAACTGTCAGAGATCCAAGGTTAATGTAAGTATGTATATAAACATTATTACAGAAAATATTCATGTAAAATTCACCTGTTATGATGATTTTCATGTAGACATATAAAGAGGGGAAAAAAGAGAAAACAAAACCAGGAAAAATAGGGAAAAAAGGGGGAAAAAAGCTAATTTTTCCCAGGAAAATATTATCTTCCGATGTATATATCTCTTGGATTTATTGAAGTGGGACCCTATCAGGGGAAAAGGAGATATATCTTTTCAGCTTTGGTAGATCAAGATAATGTATATATTATATTTAAGTAGTATGATTAGAATAGCTCTTACCTCACTAATTTATTGGAGGGTGTGGGGTATCCCATCAGTTTCCAAGAGTTTTGGGGAGACCTATATCTTCCCAATGGGAATATAAGTCCTTGCCTGAAAGGTATAGGACAGGGATAATATGCCTATATAGGTATACATTTTGCATATCTTATTATTAGTTAAAAGTAGGTATTCCACCTAAGACGATCATACCGTTCTGATTGAAGCCTGTCGTCACCGTATCCAATGAGGACAGCAACATATCATCCTATGAGATATAGGATGTGATCTAAGATTACTCGTCCTATGGATCCTGATAGTCACATAGAGAAAAAAATAAGATAAAACCCTCTTGTAATAAGTTGCCATCATAGTTAGGAAAAAAGTTTTTGGTTATATAGGTCTCCTCCAGAGTACTCACTGTTATATATGGATATCGGCGCGATAGGCGTTCGGTGTTGCATCGGAGAGATAGCTCTCCGTTCTGGCTCTCGGCGTCCCCTTAAGTACCCAAGTGTCCAGAGTCTCGTGGTGATTCCCGCGGGAGCTTTGTAAATAGTTACGTCATATCCGTCTTTTACCACCGGAAGTTCCCCGGACTGGCGGTGACATCACATCCGCCCAAATCAAAGGCTCCGACGTGTGTCATTTCCGCCTGAAATGCCCGGAGATTATTCCGCTGGACTGGCGGTGACGTCATATCCGCCCTTTTCTCTAATAGACTCCGCTAATATGTCCGCCTAAGTTGTAGCGGTATAGTCATGCGGTAGATACATAGAGGGGGGATAATTTATCCCCCCTCTATGTATCTACCGCATGACTATACCGCTACAACTTAGGCGGACATATTAGCGGAGTCTATTAGAGAAAAGGGCGGATATGACGTCACCGCCAGTCCAGCGGAATAATCTCCGGGCATTTCAGGCGGAAATGACACACGTCGGAGCCTTTGATTTGGGCGGATGTGATGTCACCGCCAGTCCGGGGAACTTCCGGTGGTAAAAGACGGATATGACGTAACTATTTACAAAGCTCCCGCGGGAATCACCACGAGACTCTGGACACTTGGGTACTTAAGGGGACGCCGAGAGCCAGAACGGAGAGCTATCTCTCCGATGCAACACCGAACGCCTATCGCGCCGATATCCATATATAACAGTGAGTACTCTGGAGGAGACCTATATAACCAAAAACTTTTTTCCTAACTATGATGGCAACTTATTACAAGAGGGTTTTATCTTATTTTTTTCTCTATGTGACTATCAGGATCCATAGGACGAGTAATCTTAGATCACATCCTATATCTCATAGGATGATATGTTGCTGTCCTCATTGGATACGGTGACGACAGGCTTCAATCAGAACGGTATGATCGTCTTAGGTGGAATACCTACTTTTAACTAATAATAAGATATGCAAAATGTATACCTATATAGGCATATTATCCCTGTCCTATACCTTTCAGGCAAGGACTTATATTCCCATTGGGAAGATATAGGTCTCCCCAAAACTCTTGGAAACTGATGGGATACCCCACACCCTCCAATAAATTAGTGAGGTAAGAGCTATTCTAATCATACTACTTAAATATAATATATACATTATCTTGATCTACCAAAGCTGAAAAGATATATCTCCTTTTCCCCTGATAGGGTCCCACTTCAATAAATCCAAGAGATATATACATCGGAAGATAATATTTTCCTGGGAAAAATTAGCTTTTTTCCCCCTTTTTTCCCTATTTTTCCTGGTTTCGTTTTCTCTTTTTTCCCCTCTTTATATGTCTACATGAAAATCATCATAACAGGTGAATTTTACATGAATATTTTCTGTAATAATGTTTATATACATACTTACATTAACCTTGGATCTCTGACAGTTGTAAATATACTCACTGTTTCAGATACAAAATAAATCTTTATACCTGACTCTAGCTCTCAACGCATGGGAGTTTCAAATCCCCCCGAAGGGGAACCTTCTTTTGGGCTCTACTGTTTTGCAGGTATGTCTTTTTAACACAAGGGGTCTTTTCATCCTTCCCCCTTTTCTTTTCTTTTTCTTTTTCTTTTTCTTTTTTCCCCCCCCTTTTCCTCTTTTTTCTTTTTCTTTTTGTCCTTTCCCCTTTCCTCTTCTTCCCCCTTTCCCCCTTTTTTCCTTTTTTCCTTTTCAATCTTTGGGAGTAGGTTTCCTCTCTAGGAGTATCCTGGACTAGCATGAGGCTTTCCAGGACCTCTTTAAGGGCAACATGTGGTCGCAGATGCTAATAATATTTTTTACATGTATAAAAAAGTTTTCACTGTAAAATGTTTATATATATTCTGTTTCTTGGAACTTACATTTGACCATGTATTTCAGGAACATATGCAGACTCCCTGAGGAAGATTTATGTACTAAAACAAACAGTTTGAAACGCGTTGGACTCTGCTATGTACCTACAACTGTATTGTATCATTCATGCTTTTTTGATTCTATGACTTAAACATGTACAGTTTATGATGATTGTCTGTTACAACCACAACTTTACAAAATAAATAATTTTATAATAACTTCACGTTAAAACTTCTCTTATGAGAGCCTTTACTGTTACCCTTAAAGTCCCACAACCTAAGGGGGTTTCTCTTTCAATTTATGATGGGATTATGGTAACCAATTACCTGGTAGCTATCTATACCATTTTACACTTTACGTTTCGGGTGGATAACACACCCTACCCCCATCTTTTTAGATAACTACCTGGTAACCCACTTTTTTGAGATTAATTAATTTACTAGTTTTCTTACATATTAAAAGGGCTAAGGTGGGAAATAGTTTCCACAATAGATTTCCCCTATATACCCTCTATCAGGCTATCTATATAGCCTGCCCTATACCGCATCTTCGAGATGGGAGGGTTTCAGGGGGATGGATGGGAGGAGTTAATGTCAGGTATTGAGAGTAAATTCCAACAAAAGGAACAAATAGAATCAGACATCTACACTCTATTTTCTACTCTAAAAAGATTTTTAGAAAAAAAGTCAGCGCTACACTGGCATATTAAAACATTCGATAAATATGTGAAGGAAGGTCTGAATCCTCTAGGATTGAGGATTCAGATCTTCCCAACGTTGGAAAATATTTCGCAGGAATTGAAACAAGATTGGGAGAGAATTCTTAATGAATGCTCAAGAAATTTAATGGTTCTTCTCCAAACGGAATATTTAAAACAATTGAAACATATAGAATCAGAGGTTTCTACCATTAATAAACAACTTACTCCTTTAAAAACATCTCCTCTTTATATAGAACAAGAGGTAAAACTAAAAACTTACCTGGAGGACTATAACAGAATAATATTACAAAGAAAGGAGAAAAAATACTGGAGAGATCGGATAGCCTTTAATGAAGGTAAAGCGTATAAATGGAATTCAGGACAACGGAATACAAGACGCAGAAATGAATACAAGAGGAGTGACTATCATTCCTCTGACTCATCTGCCTCTAATTCCTCTCAATCTAACTCACGTGGTCGTCCTCGAGCGGACTATCCACAAATGAGAAAAAACAAAGATAAAACTAAGACTAAAACCAACACACCACGAGGACAAACATCACAATCTAGAAATAACGACGCTACAACTAGTGAAAATATGAGTGGCCCTAACGAGAACCAAGATCCTAGCGGATCACAACTTGAAGGGACGACAGGCAATAAAACTCAAGGCACGGTAAATAAGGGGATTTTTTTAGGGAAGCCTCACACGCGACTGGCAGTCAAAACACAAGCCAGCATGGACTCCTTTGCAGTAAAGATAACCGACAAAATCGATTAACCATTATAAACCTCTCTTCTCATATTCTAACCCAGGAGGAGGAGGATTTACTTAATTTAGGATTATCTTTCTGCCCAAGTCAGAAAACAGATAAATTTAGTGTCATTAAAGACATTAATCTTTTTGCAAGGGATATTTTTTTCAAAAGCAAATTTTTCAAACAAGCGGATAAAATGCAGAGACCTGACTCCAAATTAAAAGCGGCAGAATATCGAGCCCTCAGGGATTTAAATATATTGTTACAGGAGAGTGGTTACGATGACCAAGAAATTTGGGAAAACCTCAGCAGTTCTTCTGATGAGGAATCCATACAAACACAAAAAAAGGATCCAGCTCCAACTAAAAAATTCAAGAAAAAATCTCCAAAATTTCCTCAATTAAATCAAAATCCCACAATAGCTTTGTTTGTGAGACAAGTCTCAAAAGATATCAACAAACTAAACGTCAACCCTACTATAGATAACCTCCTCCCAAACCAACGTAAAGCTCTTAAAACCCTCCAAAAAGATAATAACATCACCTTAAAACCAAGTGATAAGGGGGGGAACATTGTTCTAATGAACAATGTGGATTATGAGAAGATGTGCTATAAACTTCTAAACAACACAACGTGTTATCAAAAAATTTCTGCCTCTATAGTCCAACAATTTAATAAAGAATACTATGCTATCATTGATGATGCCAGAACTACTGGCACCATTACTACAGAGATGTGGGAGTACATGAGGATATCACATCCACGTACTCCCACATTCTACTGTTTACCTAAAGTCCATAAAAACCTGAGAGATCCACCCGGCCGCCCCATAATATCGGGTAACGGTAGTATAACAGAAACTGCCAGCCGTGTTGTGGACGCCCACCTCAAACCCCATGTAATTGGTTTAACATCCTACACTAAAGACACTATTCATATGCTTCAAATTATAGAAAATGTTACCATTCCGTTGAACGCTATTCTAGTAACCATAGATGCAGAATGCCTCTATAATTCTATACCACATGATAAAGGCCTTTTGGCCATCAAAAATATTCTGCTACAAAGGGGACAACAAGAACCAAACTACAATAAATTTATTGTGGATTTGTTGAAATTTATCTTAGAACACAATGTGTTCTCTTTTCAAGGCTCCCACTACCTCCAGGTACAGGGAGTAGCAATGGGGACTTGCTGTGCCCCATCCTACGCGAACCTGTACCTGGGGGAGTGGGAGCATAAAATCATTACCAATGAAGACTTGTCGATGTACTCTTGCCACTTTCTTTTGTGGCAGAGATACATCGACGACATCTTCATGGTATGGGATGGCCCGGTGGATTTACTTAAAGAGTGTCTTACTAAACTGAATGAGAATAATATGAACTTATTTTTCACTATGAAGTATGACTTTAAATCTGTGGACTTCCTTGATATTACCATCATCAAAGAAGATGATGGTCAACTATCAACCACTTTATTCAGAAAAGCCACAGCTGGCAATACACTGCTTCATGCAGAAAGTTTTCATCCTCAACCCCTTAAGAGATCTATTCCATACTCACAATATTTAAGAATTAAAAGAAATTGTTCCTCTGAGAAAAACTTCAAAGAAAAGGCAAATAAATTGACACAGAGACTCTTAGAAAGGGGATATTCCAGATCATGTCTCAGGAAAAATTACAATAAAGTACAAATCCTAAAAAGACAGGACTTACTGTTCAAACCTCAGAAACAGGAAGAAATACCCTCCAGGAATCCACCAAGAATAATTTTAAATTATTCAACTGAACATGAGAATATCTATGGAATTCTAAAAAAACACTGGGCTATACTCAGGGAGGATCCTATCCTCCAACATATAGTGACACCAGCCCCAGCCATCACATACAGAAGAGCCACCTCTATAAAAGATACTCTAGTACAAAGTGAGTACAAAGGCCCCAATAGAGAGGACCCATGTCAACAAAAAGGCACATTCCCCTGTGGTAGATGTGATCAATGCAAAGTGATAGTCAGATGCAAAACAACCACACTGCCCAATGGTGAAATTTTTCAACCCAGACATTTTGTAAATTGTAAAACTAAGGGGGTCGTGTATTTGATGCGCTGCGAATGTAAGGCCTTCTATGTCGGGAAGACCAAGCAAGAACTAGGAAAACGCATCAAT
>NC_138772.1:334102664-334110164 GCF_965119305.1 Pelophylax lessonae | reverse complement strand
GAGAAACACTCTAGCCAAGGATGTATCCAAATTTAGGCCCAGATAGTTCAGTCTCCTGGTGGGAACCAGGGATGATCTTTGGGAAAAGCAAAGAAAATGCTGATGTCCTGCGAAGATGGGGATATGAAGATCGGCATCCTAGATGTCTATGGACGCCAGGAAATCCCCCTGATGCAGGGAGGCCACCACTGTTTCGGATGGACTCCATCTCTCCCAAGACCAGAATTGGACGCACCTTGCCCTCTTTCCTGGGCATTGTGAACAGGTTCGAATAGAACCCCTGAAACTGTCCAAGGAACGGGAACTACCACTCCTTGTTGCATCAAGTCAATTACTGCCCCCCGCAAAGCTTTTAAGCGATCCGGGGATAGTCGAATGTTGGAAGGGAAGAATCGCACCGGTGGAAGTGATCAAAACTCGATCTTGTATTCCCAGACCATATGACCTCGCGAACCCCTTTGTCCGGGATTCTGGAAAGCCATGGATCCGGAAACCGGTGAAGACGTCCCCCCACCCCAGAGATGGGTGGGGGCGCACCTCCAGGCTGTATTGGACTTATCTTCAGGCATGGCTGCCCTTAGCAGTCTGTGGCAAGAAAGTGCTCTTGCCCCCAGTGAGATCCTTATAATCTCACCCAAACCGGCGATCCCCTTGAAAAGGGAGATTAGCCAACCCATTCTGTCCATGTTTGTGAAACTAAACCAATGGCAACCACTGGCCTAAGGGTTGACCCTATCAAGGAAAAAATGGAGCGGAATTCCACTTCCACTTTTCGATCCACCGGATCCCTAAAAGACGGAGCGTCCTCCAACAGGATAACAGTGGCTTTATTTAGTCTGGAAATCGGTGAATCCACCACTGGTGGTACCGTCCATTTTTTAATGAGGGATTCCTGAAACGGATAGCGCCTAGCAATGCGTCTTGAAATAGCAGGGGTTCATTTTCGGACGACCCCATTTGGGCAAGGGAAACCCTTCGCCATTTTGGTAGGCTTGCTAGTACCAAAAGGAATATCAGTCTCAGCTACCTCTGCCGGTGTAACCTCAAGACTTAAGGTTTCCCGGACAGACACAACTAGTGCATCCACCAACGCTTCTTCTTGTGCTATGGCGGAGGCAGAAGCGTCCACCTCACTGTCTGAGGAGACCGTACAACAGCCCCAGAAAAAGGGACCTGCGGCTGCAGTGACCAGCTCAGAATCCGTATCTGAAGTATCAGATAAAAAAAGGGGTAGGCGGGGGTCGCTTTCATGACCCCCGTCCCTGACAGGCCACCTCCACCCGGGATACCAAAGACTCCAAAACTGCTGATAATGCATCAATCACAAGTGGGGTACTGGAGGGTCCTGCGGCCACCTCGAGGGGATCAGGTGGGGATACATGTGTGGCAGGGTCCATGATTATACAAGACACTTGCCAGCAAACAAAATAATTGCAAAGAAAAAATTATTTTTTTTTTTCTTAATCCCCCAGCGCAACAGCGCCCCTCAGTGTTACCTGCTTGGACCCCACAGAGAGAGAGAGAGAGAGAGAGAGACCCCAAGGCTCACCACCTGATGCACAGAAGTTTCTATCAACCTGCTCCCAGCACTGTGTTACAGACAGGAAGTCTTTGGCTTGCTTTCCCGGGTAAAGGAGGCGGCTCCGCCCCTTTCCACGCCTTTCGGCGCCTCCCAATTACTCCTCGAGGTGTTTGGTCATCTCAAACATGGCCGCCCCCATGCTGGAGACACGAGGTTACGCCAAGATGGCGGCCCCGCGCGACCTGCGGGAAAATGACGGCGGCCTGTGGAGGATGGCAGCGGTCTGTGCAAAATAGCAGCGGCCTGCGGGAGGTGTACGGCCTGCGGATGGCGGTAGTCCAGGCACAGGCATCGGCCTGTATTGCACCTTATGTATCAGGTAAGCCCTCTTACATGGCCATCCTAATAGTAATGCCAGCCATTGACTACAGTCATGATCCCTTACAGTGCCCCTCATACAGTGACCGATTATCAGCTCCCAAACCAAGCCTTCTGGTTCCTATTCACTAAATCACCCTCAAGAGGGGGATCTGTGACACCTGTTATAGGATAGAGGGGGGATCCAGGATTCCGGTCATCCCAGGGAGGGGCCCGCATCCACCCACAAACCCGGCAGGGGGGAGAGGGGGAACATTTTACTCAACATACCGGAACAGGCGGGCGCCAACTCCTGACAGAACCCCTCTCCACCGAGGTGGGGGGGCTGTCAACCAATACGAACCCCGTGACTCAGTTTCCAACTGGTCGTCGGCGTCCAGGCGAGACGTTTAACTCGCAGGGTCAGTCCCCGTCCAGTGGGACTATGTCGCGGCCGACCCAGCGCGGCCATAGGGCCTGCACGCGCTCGTAGGCTGACTGGGGTGACCACTGGATCTCAACATCCAGCCCGTCGCCCAGTTTCAGCATACTTGCTTGAAGATCTCACAGGAACAACTGGAGAGAAAAAAAGCTGCCTAAAAAAAACGGAATTTTTGTAAAATCTTACCTGTAAAATTCCTTTCTCTGAGTCCTCCGACAGTCGCCGCCTCTTCATATTCGTCACATATGGGGTATTAGACTTTGCTCCGAAGGAGTAGCTAGGCAACAGAATATGTTAACAATAAAGCTTTAACATATCCCACCCTCAAGGGGTGGTCCCCTCAGTCAATACCCTCCTACTTCCTGCAACCATATCTCAGTTTTAGTGGAATAGCAGTAGAGTATACATTCAAACCCCAAAAGAGGGGCGGGGGCGGCGACTGTCGGAGGACTCAGGTAAGATTTTACAAAAATTCCGTTTTCTCTTACGTCCTCCGACAGTCGCCGCCTCTTCATATTCGTCACATATGGGGACGTCCCAAAGCAGTGCAAACATGAGGGGTGGGAAACGCATCCGCGCCGAAAGGCAACGCAGTCTCCACATCAAAGAAAGGAACCTTACCAAAGGAAGGAAACCAGCTGGGCAACAGCAAAAATAAGTGCTCAACAGGAGCAACAACCCAGGAAAAGACAAAAAACCAGGGGATACAAAACTTATATAGTGAAAAGGGTAAAAATATTGCGCTTAAACACTTAAAACACAACCAAAAAAGTGCTTGTGTGCATAAACATATAAATAATAAATATATATACTAGTGAATAAATAAATAAATATATATGTTGTGAAAAGTCCTTAGTGAAATATATCAACAATCCTTAAAGTGCCCAGTGCAATACGGATCTCTCAGCAATGACTGAAAATCACTTTAGCTTCAAGTGAGGGACCTCCACCATAGGGACTTTCTCCACCCAGTGCTCAGGGTAAATACTTCTTACCGAAGCTGGTGGACCCCTTAATTACAGGGGGTCTAAAACAGCATATAAGGTCCACAAATGCCTCCAAGCTATCCTTCAGGTCCCTTAATAAGGCTCAGCTCGCACAAGGAACTCCAAGTATTTCCAGGGTGGTATAGTATGGAGAAAAAGATAAGGAAACTCCGATAGTGTAGTATGTTCTATTATAGGGGTTTATTAATAGAAATGCACTTACTCAAACATCATATACAGAATGCCTTCATGGGGTAAATGCAGCATGGGTTCGGTGTACGGGACGCTCCTCTCTTCCTGCGTATCACCAACCCGGAACTCCACGGTCTCACGTTCCCGACGCACGTTTTTGATACAAAACTTATCCCAACAGCCAGGAGTCCCCAACAAGGGACCCTAGGGAACAGCCGCACTAAGAACCTTGCGGCCAAAGGAAGCATCCGCCGATGCCTGAACATCTACTTTGTAGAATTTTGTGAAAGTGTGCACGGTCGACCAAGTCGCCGCCTTACACACCTGGGCTACAGAAGCCCCATGACGACAGGCCCAAGACGTACTCAGAGATCTAGTAGAGTGCGCCTTCACAGGCACAGGGGGAACCTTCCCCTGCAAGGCATAGGCCTGTTCAATGGTCTGCCTGATCCATTTGGCAATGGTAGAGGCGGAAGCCGCCATGCCCTTCCGAGGACCCTCTGGAAGAACAAACAAGGAGTCCGTCTTTCGAAAAGACTCAGTCGATTTAAGGTAAACCCTAATCGCCCGAACAACATCCAGAGAATGCAATCTCACCTCCTTTGGATGTTTAGGCTTCGTGCACAACGAAGGCAAAACAATATCCTCGTTAAGATGGAATTCCGAAACTCGTTTCGGCAGAAAAGAAGGATTAGGTCGCAAGACCACCTTATCCAAATGAACAACCAGGTACGGAGACTTGCAGGACAAAGCCGCCAGTTCCGACACTCTGCGAGCCGAAGTGATCGCCACCAAAAAGGCGACCTTTTTGGACAACATAGACAACGAGATCTCCCTGATCTGTTCAAAAGGAGCACGTTGTAACACAGATAGAACTAGATTCAAGTCCCAAGGGGACAAAGGATCCCTCCTAGGAGGAACCAGATGCCGCACACCCTGAATAAAAGTGCCAACCAAGGAGTTGGAAGCCACGGGACGTTGAAACAGAACGGCCAGCGCAGACACCTGACCCTTTATCGTAGCCAGCGCCAAACGCTGATCGACACCCGTCTGAAGGAAAGACAGCACACGGGAAACCGAGTACGTGCGGGGTGAAAACCCCCTGGACTCACACCAGGCAAAATAGGCCTTCCAAGTACGGTAATAAACCTTTCCCGAGGAAGACTTCCTCGCGTTGATCAAGGTATGAACAACCTCTGGAGAGAGACCCTTCTCCTTCAGGACCTCGGTCTCAACAGCCAGGCCGTCAAAGCCAGCGACTGTAAAGCAGGATGGTAAATCGGTCCTTGAGACAGTAGATCGTCCCGAAGAGGCAGACGCCAGGGGGCGTCGACCGCCAGATTCACGAGGTCTGCGTACCAGGACCGGCGAGGCCAGTCCGGTGCCACAAGAATCACCGTGCCGCGTTCCGAGTGTAACCTGCGAAGGAACCGGGACAGCAACTGAAT
Organism: Pelophylax lessonae; assembly: GCF_965119305.1. Taxonomy (NCBI): domain Eukaryota; kingdom Metazoa; phylum Chordata; class Amphibia; order Anura; family Ranidae; genus Pelophylax; species Pelophylax lessonae. The sequence goes on along the minus strand of NC_138772.1, from coordinate 334,105,217 downwards.
CTGTGGAAACGTGTACATCAGCCTGTACTGATGCCACGGGGCCACTAACGCGTCCGACGCGTCTGCCCGAGGGTCGCGCGTCCTTGCCACGAACCTCTTCACCTTGTAGTTGAGGCGAGACGCGAACAGGTCCACATCTGGAAGACCCCACTTCGCGCACAACATCTGGAAGACAGCCGGATGGAGAGACCATTCCCCCTGATCCAGGGTCTGGCGACTCAGATAGTCCGCCTGCCAGTTCTCCACTCCCGGAATGTGAACCGCCGTTATCGCCGGGACATGAGTCTCGGCCCAAGACAGAATGTCGGCCACTTCTCGAGCCGCTCGGGCACTCCTGGTGCCCCCTTGGTGGTTGATGTAGGCCACCGCCGTGGCATTGTCCGTCTGCACCCGAACCGGGCAGCCCCGCAGCCGGTCCGTCCAGCGATGAAGACAGAGCCTTATCGCACGCAATTCCAGAATGTTGATCGGGAGGGAAGACTCCCCCTCCGACCAGGTCCCCTGGGCGGACAGAACGCCCAGAACACCACCCCAGCCCGACAGGCTGGCATCCGTGGTGATAATCGTCCACGAGATCGGACGAAACGACTTGCCCCCGGACACCAACGGGGACTGGAGCCACCACAGAAGGTTTTCCCTGGTGCGATGACTCAACGAGATCTGAAGATCCAGAGATTGAGGTCGCCTGTCCCACTTGGACAAGATCTCCGCCTGGAGACCCCGCGTGTGAAACTGCGCGAAAGGAATCGCCTCGAAAGCCGAGACCATCAATCCCTGACATCTCATACACGTCCGCAGAGACGAGTTCGGAACGTCCCTGAGGGACCTGACTTCCTCCTGAAGAGTCCTGAGTTTGTCTTCCGGCAGGAAGACCTTCGCCTGCACCGAGTCCAGTATCATTCCCAGATAGGGAAGACGAACCGACGGACTCAGTGTCGACTTTGGAACATTTATCGTCCAACCGAACTCCTGCAGAGTTTGCATTGTGACAGACAGGTCCTTCTCCAGACCCTGACTGGTCGCAGACCGAATCAGAATGTCGTCCAGATACCCCAGGACAGAAATGCCCTGGGCCCCAATAATGCCAGAACCGGTGCAAGCACCTTGGTGAAGACCCGCAGAGCCGAGGCGAGCCCAAAGGGCAACGCCACGAACTGGTAGTGATCCTCCGCAATGGCAAATCGAAGGTATCTCTGATGACCCTCGAATATGGGGATGTGAAGATACGCATCCTTCAAATCGATGGAGGCCATGAATTCCCCCGGAACCAGGGCAGCCACCACCGAGCGCAGGGATTCCATGCGGAACTTGCGAACCCGCACAGAGCGGTTCAGAGCTTTCAAGTCCAGAATCGGACGAACCTTGCCCTCCTTTCTGGGCACGGTGAACAGATTGGAATAAAACCCCCGAAATCTGTCCCGATGAGGCACCGGAACCACCACTCCCTGAGCCCTCAGGTCCCGCACCGCCAGGTGCAGATCCCGCAGGCGCTCTGGAGACAGTTGTAGATTTGAGGGAAAAAATCTGCTCTCTGGCCGAGAGAGAAACTCGATCTTGTAACCAGATCGAACGATTTCCAGAACCCATCTGTCCCGCACACGGGCCAACCAGGGCTGAAGAAAACCGAGCAAGCGTCCCCCCACCCCAAAACTGGGTGAGGGCGCCCCTTCAGGCCGAACTGTTATGGGCTGCAGATCCGGATTGGCCGGACTTCTGTTTACCAGACCAGGGCTTCTTCTGAGAGCCTTGACCTTTGAACGGTTTGCCCTTGTAGTGCGGCCGAAAGGCACGAAAGGACCCCTGAGGGGGCCGAAAATTCGCATGCTTCTTCCCAGAAGCCCCCTTAGCCTTGGGGAAATGGGGCAAGAGAGTGCTCTTACCCCCGGTGATCCCCTTAATCAACACATCCAGGGACTCCCCAAAAAGGCGAGACCCATCATAAGGCAGATTGGCTAAGGTTTTACGTGAAGATTGGTCCACCGACCAACATTTCAACCAAACCAGGCGGCGAGACAACACCGCCACGCTGTGCACACGTGCAGCCAACGGAATCAGGTCCAGGTCCGCATCACACAGATACATGACACCCTGGTGGATCTGATCCACCATGTCCAGGGTCGCCGCCGAGGCCGAATCGGCCACTAGGACGCGCCTAAGCATCTGCGTCCAACTTGCGATCGCCTGGGCCGCCATGAGAGAAGCAAATAGAGCCTTAAGCATAGAACCCGTAACAGAATAAGTATGACGGGCAAGAGACTCCAGTCTCCTATCCGTGGCATCACGGAAAACAGGGGATCCCTCTGCAGGAATCGCAGTGGCTTTGTTCAAAACCGCAATTGCATGATCCACTGGTGGAGGCACACACCACCGTTCATCAGTGGCAGGGGAGAAAGGATAACGCAGCTTGAATTTATTTGGTACCGCAAAAGGCTTGCGCAGATCGCGCCATTGATCCTTTACAGCGCGCTGAAAATCAGCATTGCAGGGAAAAACCTGCGGCGTCCTGCGTTTCCTCTGCGTCCCATAAGCCGCCAAGGCAGCGGGGGGACACAC